>NW_028261388.1:62102584-62263039 GCF_051295495.1 Thamnophis sirtalis
CGCCGCAGAGGCAAGATTAGGTTACCAGTGAGAAAATAGTGCTTTTTTCTTGACCCCCCCCCCCTTGTTACATTCCTCTCATTAATTAAGATATGTTAGAAGAAATTTTAACGAAGCAAATCTCAGTATGCTTTGGTTTTCATTTCAACCTCCTAGTCTCTTTTAAAAATACAATCTTTTCAAATCCAAATCCAAATTTAGAGTTTATATTTGAGTGGGTTTGTCACTTCTCTACTTTCTCCTTTTCTGTCCAAATTGTTTCAAGCAAATGGCTCTTTTGGTGATTGGTTGGTGATTCAACCCTCCATTTTTCCCCTTGTTTCTTTCTTTTTGCCAAAATCCAGATCTGTCCATTAATATTATTTATACTCTCAAGGTTCTTTGCCTTTTCCAAGTTCTGATTTATAACTGTGGGTTAATTAGATCTTCTTACCAGGCTTTCATCTCGTCCAGCATGCTCTTGCTCAGTAGCTCTGGCTGGAAGCCAGCTTCTTGTGCAGCCATGTTGCCATGCTGCCACCCCGACTTCGATTCAGAGAGCAAATCTCTGACCTACGAGGGACCTGTTGCACTCCCTCTGGGTCTGATGAGATGCTGCCCCTTCTTCACCCCCCCGGGGGGAGGGGGTTCTGATCAAAAAAGAATCTTGGAATGGGTTTGTCAGACAGAGTTCATGTGAGACTCTTCAGAGCTCACACCCCCTCATCTGTCCAGCTGGAGAACTTCCGGTCGAATCCGGGCAAGGAACTGGTTCTGAAAGATACCTCATAGATTATCCATAGAGGTTCAGCTAAGGCAGTGGCAAGCTTTTTCAAGAAGTAGGCACATAATCCATCAGGGCCAATAGATAGGTTACGTAGTACTGTTTCAATGTTATCTACTATAAAATTAATATGTAGTAAATCATTACAATTTGTTTGGTATGGCTAGGAATTGGGGGACAGCAGCCAGGAAGTTGGTGGGGGGGGGGGCAGCAGCCATTACTGTGGTGAAAAGGTGTTATATAGTCATACCCTTTAGGAGCCTCTGGTTTCAGCTGGTACTTTCTATGCTGCTCTGGCATGAAGGCTAATCCTGTAGGATAATTTGCAGCCTCAAGTACCTTGGGTGTGGGGATTTTTCTATCAGAGATGCAGCTTTGCTTGATGCTTTCTTATTTGTAGGCTTGGGCTTGTTACTAGCCTGTAGTGGTGCTGAGTAGCATCTTTGGCTTGTTTCTTGTATGTTGTCTTTCCTATCGAGATGAGTATTGCTGCTTGGCCTGGATGCAGTGTTAGAGAATTCACAATTTCTGGAGGCAAGTTGTTCCACTGGATAATTGTTCTGTCAGAAAATCTCTTATTTCTAGGTTTCTTCTCTCCTTGATTAGTTTTCACCCATTGCTTCTTGTCCTGCCCTCAGGTGCCTTGGAAAATAACTTGACTCCCTCTTCTTTGTGGCAACCCCTGAGATATTGGAACACTGCTATCATGTCACCCCTAGTCCTTCTTTTCATTAAACTAGACATACCCAATTCCAGCAACCGTTCTTTATGTTTTAGCCTCCAGTCCCCATATCATCTTTGTTGCTCTTCTCTGCACTATTTCTAGAGTCCCCACATCTTTTTTACATTGTGGTGACCAAAACTGGATGCAATATTCCAAATATGGCTGTACCAAGGCATTATAAAATGGTATTAACACTTCGCAGGATCTTGATTCTATCCCTCTGTTAATGCAGCCTAGAACTGTGTTAGCTTTTTTGGCAGCTGTAGCACACTGCTGGCTCATATTTAAGTGATTGTCCACTAGGACTCCAAGTTCCCTCTCACAGTTACTACTATTGAGAGAGGCAACACCTTTATTGTACCTGTGCATTTGGTTTTTATTGCCTAAATGTAGAACCTTACTGCTTTCACCATTGAATTTCATTTTGTTAGATAGTGCCCAATGTTCAGGTCTGTTAAGATCTTTCTGAATCTTATCTTCTGGAGTGTTGGCTATTCCTGATAGCTTGGTTTCATCTGAAAATTTAATGAGTTCCCCATCTATCCCCTCATCCAAATCATTGATGAAGATGTTGAAGAGTACCTGGCCTAAAAGAGAGCCTCGGAGTACCACATTGCATATTTCCCTCCATGTAGATGCAGTTCCCTTGAGGGCTACTCATTGAGTGTGATTTGTCAGCCAGTTACAAATCCATTTGATGGTGATGTTGTCTAACACACATTTTTCTATTTTATGAAGTAGATTATATTCTACTTTGTCAAATGCCATGCTGAAATACAAGTAAATTATATCCACAATATTCCTCTGGTCCACTAATTTTGTCACCTTGTCAAGAAGGTATTAAGATTTGTGTGGCATTATCTGTTTTTGACAAACCCATGTTGGCTTTTGGTTATGACTTTGTTTACTTCTAGATGTTCACTGATTTGTGCTTGATAATCTTTTCCAGAATCTTCCCAGGTATTGAGATCAGGCTGATAGGTCTGTAATTTCCTGGATCTATTTTTTCCCTTTTTTGAAGATGGGAATTACATCAGTTCATTTCCAGTTTTCTGGTAGTTCCCTGGTGCTCCAGGATTATTATTATTATTATTATTATTATTATTATTATTATTATTATTATTATTATTATTATTATTATTATTATACAATTGTATCACAGCGGCCAGTTGTTTCGCCGGATTTGGCATTGGTTACTAGTCGGGCCCCACCCAGGGGCCTAGGACGTCGTAACGTATTTTCGTAATATGCGTGCAGATCCAAGCAGTGCAGCTTTTTGCATTTGACTGACGGTGATTTTGTCAATTTTTAACTGTTTTAAATGTAATTCCAGTGCTTTTGGAATAGCACCCAGTGTGCCAATTACCACTGGAATTATCACTGCTGGTTTGTGCCATAGTCGTTGAATTTCGATTTTTAAGTCCTGGTATCTTGCGATTTTTTCATGTTCTTTCTCGGCGACCCTGCTATCACCTGGTATTGCGATGTCTATGATTGTGACATTATTATTATTATTATTATTATTATTATTATTATTATTATTATTATTATTATACAATTGTATCACAGCGGCCAGTTGTTTCGCCGGATTTGGCATTGGTTACTAGTCGGGCCCCACCCAGGGGCCTAGGACGTCGTAACGTATTTTCATAATATGCATGCAGATCCAAGTAGTGTGGCTTTTTGCATTTGACTGATGGTGATATTGTCAATTTTTAACTGTTTTAAATGTAATTCCAGTGCTTTTGGAATAGCACCCAGTGTGCCAATTACCACTGGAATTACCACTGCTGGTTTGTGCCATAGTCGTTGAATTTCAATTTTTAAGTCCTGGTATTTTGCGATTTTTTCATGTTCCTTCTCAGCGACCCTGCTATCACCTGGTATTGCGATGTCTATGATTGTGACCTTATTTTTCTCAACCAGTGTGATGTCTGGTGTATTATGCGCCAGTATTTTGTCTGTTTGTATGCGAAAATCCCACAAGATCTTGACCATCTGATTTTCAGTGACTTTTTCAGGCTGATGTTCCCACCAGTTTGTTGCTGTTTTAATATTATAATTTTTGCACAAATTCCAATGGATCATTTGTGCTACTGAATTGTGCCGCAATTTATAATCAGTCTGCGTGATTTTTTTACAGCAGCTGAGTATGTGATCAACAGTTTCATCAGCTTCTTTGCAAAGTCTGCATTTGGCATCATCAGAGGATTTTTCGATTTTGGCCTTAATGGCATTTGTGCGGATAGCTTGTTCTTGCGCAGTCAGGATTAGTGACTCTGTTTCTTTCTTTAATGTACCTGCTGTTAACCATAACCAAGTTTTTTCACTGTCCACTTTATCTTTTATTTGTTCCAGAAATTGGCCATGCAATGCTTTGTTCTGCCAACTCTCCATTCTTGATTTTATCACATGTTTTCTGTATTCTTGTTTCGTCTGTTGGACATTCAATAGATTTTTGTTCTTTATTTTGATTAATAGATGTTCTTGACTTTCTTTTAAATAATCAGCCAGTGCATGGCTTCTTCAACTATTTGCTTCACTTGTAATAATCCTCTGCCACTTGATTTTCGGCGCAGGTATAGTCTATCAGTATCACCACGTGGATGTAAACTGTAGTGCATTGTCATTAGTTTCCTGGTTTTTCGGTCCAAAATGTCCAAATCAGCTTGTGTCCAGTTAACTATACCAGCTGTGTATCTTATAACTGGTATTGCCCAGGTATTTATGGCCTTGATTGTATTTCCACCATTCAATTTATATAATAATAATAATAATAATAATAATAATAATAATAATAATAACAACAACAACAACAACAACAACAACAACAACAACTCCGCCGTTGCCGGTCCCAAGCCCGGATGAGAAAGGAGGAGGGTTGGGGTCAGGTTGGCATCTGGTCCCGTAAAAAAAACCCGCCAACCCATACAATATGGTGAAAAAACAAATAAGAATCCCATACCGCATCGGTCGTCGCGCGGGTTAACAAGGGCCGCGGCGGATGTTGGGGTCCCTGGACATCCGTCGACAAGTGGGCTACAAGTGGACCAGCCAACAAAACGACAAAAATATAGTACAGATGAAAACCGTGCCATAATGGCCTGTTACTACAACTCAGAGCCAGAAAAAAGAGGCTATTTAAAGCGAATGTATGAATTATGGAAACAACAATATCCAGATTCAAATGTTAGTGAACAACGACTAGCAGATCAAAGGCAATTTATTATACGGAATAAAGTGTTTAGTGAAGTTGAACATGAGGAAATTCACTAAAAACTGTGCCTAAGAAAATTTTGGCCCCTATCATGAAAATGGTTAATGCAGTGTTTTCAACAATTGAACCGGGATCCATCTTGGAAACAAACCAGTTAATGTACAGCGCAGCTGTAATAGTCACTAATGAACTAGGCATTAAAATTAAAGTACCTAGTCACACAACAGAAAAAGCATCAAAGCCAAAGTGGAAAATCCGTTTAGAACCAAAAAATCAAAAAATTAAGGGCAGATGCTAGTAACTTAAAGAACATGCATGAGCAATGGCTTAAAAACAACAAAATCATAGATTGGCTAATCAGAAGATTTAGATTGGATACAAGAAACATCAATGAAGCTGTAGAGATTGTAAAACAGCAGATAACAGCAACAGCTAGAAAAATTGAAAGATATGAGGCACGAATCATCCAATATAAACAAAATCAGCAATTTCGATCAGACCAACGACGTTTTTATCAAAGTCTTAATGTGAATGGTGACACCAAAAGTGAAAAACCAGAAAAGCAGGCCACAGTTGAATTCTGGAAAGAATTGTGGGAAAATGCAAAGGACTAGGGAATGAGATCTACGGAATGGTTAATATCAAGGGAGGAATTTTCCAGGGTGATTCACTTTCACCTCTTCTCTTCATCATCGCAATGATCCCACTATCAGTAATCTTAAAAAAAAATGAAATTAGGCTACCAAACAGCCAAAGAAGCTGAAAAAAATTCGCATTTACTATATATGGATGATTTGAAACTCTATGGAAAGTCAGAAATAGAAATCCAATCATTGACAAACACAGTCCGAGTATTCAGCACCGATATTTCAATGCAGTTTGGCATGGAAAAATGCGCCACTGTATCCATAAAAAGAGGCAAAATCACTGCATGTGAGGGAATTGAAATGCCCAATGGCCAACTAATTAAATGCAACAAAAATGAAGCCTACAAATACTTAGGCATTCTGCAGTTGGCATTGAGAGTATAAAAAGTAGGGGTGAAAGGGAATCACCCTGGAAAATGCCTCGTTTAATTTTAACTTCACCCAGTTCTTCTCCCTTAGCCATAAGCTTCGTTTTCCAGAGGTTCATTGAAGTTTCCATGAATTTTTGTATGTTGCTGCTGATGCCAAAGATTTTCACGCATTTCTTGATCCAGCTATGGGGAACCAAATCAATTGCTTTCTTATAGTCTATCCAAGCCATGAACAGGTTGGTTCGTCTTTTCTTTGAATTCTTTAGAATTAGTTTGTTAACATCTGCAGGTGGTCCTTTGTTCCTCTTGAATTTTTGCAGCATCCTTTCTGTTCTACAGGAAGCAAGTTATTTCTTTCCAAGTATCCATAAATTTGGTTTGCAATGATACCAGTAAGGAGCTTGTATGTTTTTGGCAAACAGGTGATTGGCCTATAGTTTCCAGGGTCCTTTCCTCTTTCTTTATCTTTTTGGATCAAAAATGTCCTTCCAGTTGTCATCCATTCATCATTTTCAGGTGCTTTTAAGATATGGTTCATTTGGGCTGCCAATCTTTCATGCATACTTGTAAGTGCCTTTAGCCAGAAACCATGTGGCTCATCTGTCCAGGTGCACTCCAATTCTTCACTTATCTTGCCTGCCTTTCCCCCATTTCTTTTGTTATTTTCACATCTTCCATTTTATGCACTTTAATAGAATCCTCAATCTGCTTGATCCATTTTGCATTTTTGTTGTGCTTCTTGTTGTTTTCCCACAAATTCTTCCAGAATTTCAGAACTTTCTCTTTATTAGGCTTTTCATTTGTTGTTACTCCATCTCCACTTTCTAAGTTCTTATAAAACTTCAAGATTATTATTATTATTATGTGGTTAATCTTTGGTGAGATTCACAGACTTTTGGACTGGTTGGTAGCTCAACAGCTCGAGTCCTAACCAAAGACCTAGGAACTGTTAAGGTAATATCGGGTGATATAAGCTGTTCGAAATAGGGTGACTTTTTGGAGAATCAGAATGTTCAAGTCTAATAAATTTAAAATTTCCAAATAGCGAGGTAGCCCTTTAGGTATTGCTCCAAGGGCTCTAGTTACAATCGGGACAACACACGATTTCTTTTTCCACAGTCGTTCAAGTTCAATTTGCAAGTCCCGGTACTTTGTGATTTTTTCTTGCTGTTTATCTTCAATTCGTGCATCTCCAGGTATTGCAATGTCAATGAAACATACTTTTTTTCTTTTCAACTATTGTTGTCAGGTGTGTTGTGGGCCAAGAGCCTGTCAGTCTGAATTCTGAAGTCCCACAAGATCTTGACTTTCTCATTCTCTAAAACCTTCTCAACCTGATGTTCCCAGTGGTTTTTGCTGTACTCAAATTCAAACTTTTGGCACAATTTCCAGTGAATGATCTTAGCAACACGGTCATGGCATTGTAGATAGTCAGTTTGTGAAATTTTGCTACACCCGCTGCTCAAGTAGTCGACTGTCTCGTCTTTCTCATTACAGAGGCGACATTTGCTGTTGGTGGTAACATGTTGAATTTTTGCCTTCATGCAGTTTGTGGCTAAAGTTTGTTCTTGAGCTGCCAAAATAACTCCTTTCTTATATTCAGCTTTTGACTTAGTTGTCTTTAAAAGGCCTCCTTTATTAACTGAGATTATTTTTATTTTGGAAGAAAACAAAAGCATTTATTTAAAGCAAGTTATTTTGGCAAACTTACAATATATGTACAATTGTCCCCCCCCCCATTTTTAATTTTTTGTTTTCATAACATATGGCCAAGTGTATACTATTACATAACCAACTTCGTATTATATTATTAACTGTTTACATCAATTCGTCTTACCATCAACTCCTAAAAACAATTATTGGCTTTTCTGCTTTCCATACACTATATTTGCACCTTATCCATCACTTTCTTCTCCCTCTCCTCGTCCTCCGCCCTACCTCCTTTCTTCCCTCTGTCATCTTTCTCTTCTCTACTTCCGCTTCCTCTCTCCCCTTTCCACTCCTTCTTTCTCTCCTCCTCTTCCCTCCCTGCCCTCTCTCCTATCCCTCTTTTCTTCCCTTACTTCTCTCCTCTACTTCATACTCTCCATCTCATTTACTTGGTGTATTTCAGCCTCTGAGTGAGCTCCATTTTATGATTCCTTTTCAATATGCATGTTTAATTTTAACATATATCTTCCTCTTTCTTTTTTAAAAGAGGAAAAGTTGTATCTGTCCGCCCTGTGCCAACTCAGTGTAGCGGTAGAAGTGATGTGCCAGTGCCTGGAAGCTGTAAGGGTCTGGATAGGGGTGAACAAACTCGCACTGAATCCTGGCAAGACCGAGTGGCTATGGGTGTTGCCTCTCAAGGACAGTTTGATCAGTCCATCCTTATGCCTGGGGGGGGGGGAGACTCTACTCCCCTCAGCAAGGGCCCGCAACTTGGGAGTCCTCCTGGACCCACAGCTGACATTAGAGCATCATCTGTCGGCTGTGACCAGGGGGGCCTTTGCCCAATCCTTATCTGGATTGGGCAGCACTTCACACAGTCACTCACGCCCTTGTTACCTCGAGGCTTGACTACTGTGACGCGCTCTACATGGGGCTGCCCCTGAAAAGTGTTCAGAGACTACAATTAGTCCAGAATGCAGCCGCACGAGCGATATTGGGTGTACCAAGGTACACCCACATCACACCTATCCTCCGCGAGCTGCACTGGCTTCCCATTGGTCTCCGGACACAATTCAAGGTGCTGGTTATCACCTTTAAAGCCCTACATGGCCTAGGACCCGGATACCTGCAGGACCGTCTTCTGCCACATACTTCCCAATGACCGATTAGATCGCACAGGGAAGGCCTGCTCCGGGTGCCGTCAGCCAGACAATGTCAGCTGGCAACTACCAGGGGGAGGGCCTTCTCTGTTGCTGCTCCATTCCTCTGGAATAAACTGCCCCCAGAGATCCGGACCCTACCCACTCTCATGGCCTTCCGTAAGGCTCTTAAGACCTGGCTATTCCGGCAGGCCCCAGGCTGTTGAACTCATGTTTGAGTTCCAGCTCCGATTAGACTGGGTGTATGTTGTGACATTTTTTACTATGTTTTTCTGTTTTTTTTTAACTTCTATTTTAATTGTATTGTTGTAAGCCGCCCGGAGTCCTCCGGGATTGGGCGGCCTATAAGTTTATTAAACATTCAAACATTCAAACATTCAATGCTAACGCTAAGGGACAAAAAACAATGCCCTCCTGTGGACAATGTTGGAATCGCAGTCACAAAAGAAAATAAACCTTTTTAATGAGTTTTATGGTTATTATTCTGTGTCTTTATTATTAGTAGCCCTGTTTTTAATATTATTAGGGAAAGGGGAGGCTAAGAGGCTGCAGAAAAGGCACAGAAGAGGGAAACTTGTTCGAAAAGCTGTAACCCATTTCAAAATCCTTATGATGACTTCAATGCTAATGCTAAGGGAGAAAAAACTGCCCTCCTGTGGACAATGTCGGAATTGCAGGCAGAAAATAAAATAAACCTTTTTATTTATTTATTTATTTATTTATTTATTTATTTATTTATTTATTTATTTATTTATTTATTTATTTATTTATTAAATTTATAGGCCGCCCAATCCCACAGGACTCTGGGCGTCTTACAAAGCAAAAGCAAAAGGAAAAAAGAAAAAAAGGAAAATAAAAAAATGATTTAAAATTCACAACACACATTCGTTCTAGTCAGGGCTGGACCTTTCAATAAGGTCAACAGCCCCAGGCCTGCCGGAACAGCCAGGTTTTAACAGCCTTCCTGAAGGCCATGAGAGTGGACAAGTTCCAGACCTCTGGGGGTAGCTGGTTCCAAATGGTCAGAGCAGCCACAGAGAAGGCTCTTCTCCGGGGGCCCGCCAGCCAGCACTGACTGGCTGACGGCATCCAAAGGAGGCCCACCCTGTGGGATCTTATCGGCCATTGGGAGGTATGTGGCAGTAAGCGGTCTCGCAGATACGCTGGTCCTAAGCCATGTAGGGCTTTAAAGGTAATGACCAACACCTTGAATTGCATCCGGAGACCAATGGGTAGCCAGTGCAGCTCGCGAAGGACAGGTGTAACATGTACCAAGGTACACCCAATATCGCTCGCGTGGCTGCATTCTGGACTAACTGTAGTCTCCAAACGCTTTTCAAGGGTAGCCCCATGTAGAGCGCATTGCAATAATCCAGGCTTGAGGTGACAAGGGCATGAGTGACTATTTGAAGTGCCCCCCGGTCCAGATAGGGCCGCAATTGGTGCACCAGGCGAACCTGGGCAAAGGGCCCCCTGGTCACAGCCGACAGATGATGTTCCACTGTCAGCTGCGAGTCCAGGAGGACCCCCAAATTGCGGGCCCTCTCTGAGGGGTGTAAATTTCTACCCCCCAGGATTAAGGATGGACTGTCTAGGCTGTCCTTCGGGGACAACATCCAAAGCCACTCAGTCTTATCAGGATTGAGCACAAGTTTGTTCACCCCCATCCAGATCCTGACAGCTTCCAGGCATCGGCACATCACGTCCGCCGCTACACTGAGCTGGCACGGGGCAGAGATACAGTTGTGTATCATCTGCGTATTGGTGATACTTTATCCCATGCTGTCATACGATCTCACCCAGCGGCTTCATGTAGATGTTAAATAGGAGGGGGGACAAGACCGAACCCTGCGGCAAACCACATTTGAGGGGCCTAGGGGTCGACCTTTGTCCCCTGACCAACACCGACTGCGACCTGTCAGAGAGGTAAGAGGAGAGCCACCATAAAACGGTGCCTCCCACTCCCACCTCCTCCAGGCGTCACAGAAGCATACCATAGTCAATGGTATCGAAGGCCACTGAGAGGTCAAGAAGCACGAGGATAGAGGAGTGTGCTCTATCCCTAACCCACCAGAGATCATCAGTCAGTGCGACCAAAGCAGTTTCCATGCTGTACCCAGGCCTGAAACCAGACTGAAAGGAGTCTAGATATTCCGCTTCATTCAAGGTCCATCGGAATTGAAGCGCCATAGGGAAAGGGGAGGCTCAGTGGCTGCAGAAAAGGCACAGATAGAAAAATTTGCTTCAAAAGGCGTAACCCATTTAAAAAACCTTGTGATGACTTCAATGCTAAGGGACAAAAAAACAATCGCAGGCACAAAAGAAAATAAACCTTTTAAATGAGTTTTATGGTTATAATTCTGTGTCTTTATTATTAGAAGCCGTGTTATTAATATTATTAGGGAAAGGGGAGGGTCAGGGAGGGTCAGGGGCTGCAGAAAAGGCACAGGAGAGGGAAACCTGCTTCAAAAGCCGTAACCCATTTAAAAAGCCTTCTGATGACTTCACCGCTAGCGTTAAGGGACAGAAAACAGTGCCCTCCTGTAGACAATATCGGACCCGCAGGCAAAAAAGTAAATAAACGTTTTGAATGAGTTTTATGCTTATTATTCTGTGTCTTTATTATTAGTAGCTCTGTTTTTAATATTATTAGGGAAAGGGGAGGCTAAGGAGCTGGAGCTGTCCTCCTGTGGACAATGTCGGAATCGCAAGCAGAAAAGAAAACAAACCTTTTTAATGAGTTTTATGGTTATTATTCTGTGTATTTATTATTAGAAGCCGTGTTATTAATATTTTAGGGAAAGGGGAGGCTCAGGGGTTGCAGAAAATGCACAGAAGTGAAAAACCTGCTTCAAAAGCCGTAACCCGTTTAAAAAGCCTTGTGATGACCAATGCTAACGCAAAGGAACAAAAAACAATGCCCTCCTGTGGACAATATCGGAGTCGCAGGAACAAAAGAAAATAAAGCTTTTTATGAGTTTTATGGTTATTATTCTGTGTCTTTATTATTAGAAGCCGTGTTATTAATATTAAAAGGGAAAGGGGAGGCTCAGTGGCTGCAGAAAAGGCACAGAAGAGAAAAACCTGCTTCAAAAGGCGTGACCCGTTTAAAAAGCCTTGTGATGACTTCAATGCTAAGGGGGGAAAAACAATGTCGGAATCGCAGGCAGAAAACAAAACAAACCTTTTTAATGAGTTTTATGGTTATTATTCTGTGTCTTTATTATTAGAAGCCGTGTTATTAATATTATTAGCGAAAGGGAGGCTAAAGGGGTTGCAGAAAAGGCACAGGAGAGGGAAACCTGCTTCAAAAGCCGTAACCCGTCTAAAAAGCCTTATGATGACTTCACTGCTAGCGTTAAGGGACAGAAAACAGTGCCCTCTTGTGGACAATGTCGAACCCACAGGCACAAAAGAAAACAAACGTTTTGAATGAGTTTTATGCTTATTATTCTTTGTCTTTATTATTAGTAGGCCTGTTTTTAATATTATTAGGGAAAGGGGAGGCTAAGGGGCTGCAGAAAATGCAAAGAAGAGGGAAACCTGTTCCAAAAGCCGTAACCCATTTCAAAAGCCTTATGATGACTTCAATGCTAACACTAAGGAAGAAAGAACAATTCCCTCCTGTGGACAATGTCGGAATCGCAGGCACAAAAGAAAATAAACCTTTTTAATGTGTTTTATGGTTATTATTCTGTTTCTTTATTATTGGAAGCTGTGTTATTAATATTAATAGGGAAAGGGGAAGCTCAGGGGCTGCAGAAAAGGCACAGGAGAGGGAAACCTGGTTCAAAAGCCGTAACCTGTTTAAAAAGCCTTCTGATGACTTAACTCCTAGCGTTAAGTGACAGAAAACAGTGCCCTCCTGTGGTCAATGTCGGACCCGCAGGAGCATAACAAAATAAACATTGTGAATGAGTTTTATGCTTATTATTCTGTGTCTTTATTATTAGTAGCCCTGTTTTTAATATTTTGCGATATCCCCGATATCAGCAAGACGTAATCTTCCTATTCACCTTCTCTTCGGGATGCTTTAGGTCCGTTGGGATCCCCCAGTAATAAAAGTGTCGACTGCGATCTCAGAGCTCATCTCGTCACGGCTTCAGCCCCGCCCTCCCCTGTGTTTTCTTGTTATGTGTGTGGCTGCACAGCCCGCAGCTTAGAGGGAACATTGACCCTGACCCAGATCAACCATTTGTGGTCCAAGCGGACGCCAGCCAAATGGTCATAGCACTGGTACTGCTATAAGCAAACTCCCAAGGCCAGCTGCAAGCCTGCACCTACACCTCCAAAAAACTCACACAGAACAATGCTGGGCAGTGTGGGAGAAGAAGGCTTACACCGTCCACTGGACTTTCCTCACCTGCCAACACTTTTTAGAGGGGAATAAAGTACTCTTCAAAGTCTGGACTGATCACAAAAACCTGGAAGCACTGAAAACACCCCAAAAACTCTTCCCTAAGCAGGTCAGGTGGGCATAATATTTTCAACAGTTCAACTTTGAACTAAAATACATCCCTGTGGGGAAAAAACGGCTCACTGACGCCTTGTCCAGAAAACCACAATTCAACAACCGCCAAGAAGAGATTATCCATGTCATCATTCCAACTTCCCAACTGGTGACCCAAGTTACCACCTGAGGCCAAGCCCAATGATGGGCACCTGCCAGAAGTAATCAGATGGCAGCAGAACTGAAAACAGCCCTCTCTTACAGTCACTTTTACCTCCCCCTGCTGCTGAGGCTTTAACTCTTGATGTGCTGCAAGGAGTCTTAAAAGACGCTTTAAAGGAACAGGCTGCAGCTATAGAACTCAAAATAGATGAAAAAGTTACATCTGCCTTTAAGGAGGTTTTGGAGGAAATATCTGGCATCAAGGACCTAATTCAGAAACAAAAAAGAGGTTATTTAAAGCGAATGTATGAATTATGGAAACAAAAATATCCAGATTCAAATGTTAGTGACCAATGACTAGCAGATCAAAGGCGATTTATTATACGGAATAAAGTGTTTAGTGAATTTGAACTTGAGGAAATTCAGGCAAATTGCAAAACCAAAAAAACAACATCACAAGCGGAAATAACTGATATTCAAGACACAACTAAAGACATTATCGTAGAACTCCCAGAAGAAGCTGTCGGGGAGGAAATAACAACACTCCAATAGAACCTGTTATCACTGAACCAACTGATGAACTAACTCAAAAACAAAAAGAATTGAAGGATAAGATCATGGAGCCTTTTCTGCTTAATGAGGAAAGGCAACGTTTACCATCACTAAAAACTGTGCCTAAGAAAATTTTGGCCCCTATCATGAAAATAGTTAATGCAGTGTTTTCAACAATTGAATCGGGATCCAGCTTGGAAATGAATCAGTTAATGTACAGCGCAGCTGTAATAGTCACTAATGAACTAGGTATTAAAATCAAAGTACCTAGTCACACAACAGAAAAAGCATCAAAGCCAAAGTGGAAAATCCGATTAGAACAAAAAGTCAAAAAATTAAGGGCAGATGCTAGTAACTTAAAGAACATGCATGAGCAACGGCTTAAAAGCAACAAAACCATAGATCAGCTAATCAGAAGATATAGATTGGATACAAGAAGCATCAATGAAGCTGTAGAGATTGTAAAACATCAGATAACAGCAACAGCTAGAAAAATTGAAAGATATGGGGCACGAATCATCCAATATAAACAAAATCAGCAATTTCGATCAGACCAACGGCGTTTTTATCAACGTCTTAATGTGAATGGTGACACCAAAAGTGAAAAACCAGAAAAGCAGGCCACAGTTGAATTCTGGAAAGAATTGTGGGGAAATGCAAAGGACTACAATAAGGAAGCAAAGTAGATACATGACTTTGAGAAAAGCATTGGCAACAAACAAATGCAAGTATTAGAAATAACAACTGAGATGGTCAAAAATCGAGTAAAAAAGGTAAAGAATTGGACATCACCTGGAAAGGACCAATTACATGGTTTCTGGTTCAAATATCTGACCAGTTTACATGCAATATTGGCCAGGCAACTGAATGAAATTTTACAAAAGGGCCAAATTGATGAATGGTTGACAACTGGAAAAACATACTTGATTCAGAAAGATGCAACTAAAGGAACAACACCTGAAAACTACAGACCAATAACATGCTTGCCAACAACCTTCAAATTGCTCACAGGCATTATTGCAGATAACATGATGGATTATTTGGAAACAAACAACATCTTGCCAGTAGAGCAAAAAGGCAACAAAAGAAGGAGCAGGGGCACAAAAGATCAGATCCTAATTGATAAAATGATATTAGAAAATTGTAAAAACAGAAAAACGAACTTGAATATGGTCTGGATTGATTACAAAAAGGCATTTGACTCACTGCCACATAATTGGATCATAAAATGCTTAGAAACAACTGGCATTAGCAAAAATATTACATCCTTTACTGAAAAGGCGATGAAACAATGGAGAACTGAGTTGGCAGTAGGGAATGAGATCTACGGAATGGTTAATATCAAGGGAGGAATTTTCCAGGGTGATTCACTTTCACCTCTTCTCTTCATCATCGCAATGATCCCACTATCAGTAATCTTAAAAAAAATGAAATTAGGCTACCAAACAGCCAAAGAAGCTGAAAAAATTTCGCAATTACTATATATGGATGATTTGAAACTCTATGGAAAGTCAGAAATAGAAATCCAATCATTGACAAACACAGTCCGAGTATTCAGCACTGATATTTCAATGCAGTTTGGCATGGAAAAATGCGCCACTGTATCCATAAAAAGAGGCAAAATCACTGCATGTGAGGGAATTGAAATGCCCAATGGCCAACTAATTAAATGCAATGAAAATGAAGCCTACAAATACTTAGGCATTCTGCAGTTGGAAAATATGAAGCATGGGCAAGTAAAAACTATTGTCAGGCGAGAGTACAACCAACAGAGTTAAGAAATTTTTGAAATCTAAATTGAATGGTGGAAATACAATCAAGGCCATAAATACCTGGGTAATACCAGTTATAAGATACACAGCTGGTATAGTTAACTGGACACAAGCTGATTTGGACATTTTGGACCGAAAAACCAGGAAACTAATGACAATGCACTACAGTTTACATCCACGTGGTGATACTGATAGATTATACCTGCCCCGAAAATCAGGTGGCAGAGGATTATTACAAGTGAAGCAAACAGTTGAAGAAGAAAAACATGCACTGGCTGATTATTTAAAAGAAAGTCAAGAACATCTATTAATCGAAGTAAAGAACAAAAAACTACTGAAGGCCCAACAGACAAAACAAGAATACAGAAAACATGTGATAAAATAAAGAATGGAGAGTTGGCAGAACAAAGCACTGCATGGCCAATTTCTGGAAAAAATAAAAGATAAAGTGGACAGTGAAAAAACTTGGTTATGGTTAACAACAGGTACATTAAAGAAAGAAACAGATCAAACAGAACAAATCACACAGACTGATTATAAATTGCGGCACAATTCAGTAGCACAAATGATCCATTGGAATTTGTGCAAAAATTATAATATTAAAACAGCAACAAACTGGTGGGAACATCAGCCTGAAAAAGTCACTGAAAATCAGATGGTCAAGATCTTGTGGGATTTCCGTATACAAACGGAAAAAATACTGGCGCATAATACACCAGGCATCACACTGGTTGAGAAAAATAAGGTCACAATCATAGACATCGCAATTCCAGGTGATAGCAGGGTCGCCGAAAAGGAACATGAAAAAATAGCAAAATACCAGAACTTAAAAATCAAAATTCAACGACTATGGCACAAATCAGCAGTGGTAATTCCAGTGGTAATTGGCACACTGGGTGCTATTCCAAAAGCACTGGAATTACATTTAAGATAGAATATTTTATTTAATGGTCTTTTTAAAATTTAAAAAGACCATTTAAAAAAATTCTATCAACAATAAATTAAAAAAACATTTAAAAATATTCTATCATAAATACATTTTAAAAAACAATTTAAACATATTCTATACTCAATAAATTAAAAACATTTAAAAATATTCTATACACAATAAATTAAAAAAACCATTTAAAAATATTCCATACACAATATTTTTTAAAAAATTAAAAATATTCTATACAGAATACTTTTAAATGTATTGTGTATAGAATATTTTTAAATGTTTCTTTAAAAATTTATTGTTGATAGAATATTTTTTGTAAGTGGTTTCTTCAAAAGTATTGTGTATAGAATATTTTTTAATGGTTTTTTAAAAATTTATTGTTGAGAGAATATTTTTTGTAAATGGTTGCTTTAAATGTATTCTTTATAGAATATTTTTAATGGTTTTTTAAATTTATTGTTCATAGAATATTTTTTTAAAATGGTCTTTTTAAAATTTATTTCTATCAACAATACATTAAAAACTATTTAAAAATATTATATAAACAATAAATAAAATATTATTTTATAAAAACATTAAAAGCATAAAGAAAAAAAAAACAGATCACTTTCCAGCAGGCAGAATCAGCAGCTCTCTGATGCGATGGATGCAGGGAGCAGCCAGGTGATGATGCAGCAGGTAAGCTTGACTGGAGGGATAAAGGGGCAACCCAGTCAGATAGGCCCACCTCCTGGCAGGCTTAGCCAGCCAGGTGAGGCTGGGGACTGGGTGGGGGGGTTGCAAGAAAGGCCTCACGTGGGTCTGCAATCGAAGCGAGCTCGGGGATTGGCTGAAAGGAAGGCCTCAAAGGATCCCTGGACTCGCCCAGAGTGCGAGACGTGACAGGCCACTCCAGCTGGCTTCCTGCTGCCGCCGCCCACCCCCCACTCCTTTCGGCCACGTGGTATATGCCAGCCTGTGGCTTTCACAAAGGAAGGCCTTCCTTCGTGAAAGCCGTGGGCTGGCGTACCCTAGCCTCCCACCGCTGCTGCCACACCTTGCACTTAGTTGCTTACCTGAGGGAAGCAGCAACAACAGTAGGGAAGGCAAAGCGAAGTGAGGACCCAATCAAGCGACGACGTGACAGCTGTTTAGGAAAAGAGGCAAGTGGGCCGTTCGTGCCGTGAGCTCTTAGAGGCGGGTGGAGTGATTGGTGAGCCAGCCAATCAGTGAGCGGTGGGTGGGGCTAGCATGGTGCAGACGGTTGGGGGAGCGAGCAAGCAGTGACGGAACATGTGGGGCAAGCGAACAAATGAGCAGTGACCGGATGGGCGGGGGGAGTGAGTGAGGGCCGACGGGGCAGGCATTCCAGTACTGTCCCACTGGAGGAACGGGTTCTAAAACGTACGGTAGATTTCAGGAACCTCTTCTACCAAACCAGTTAGAACCGGGAGCAACCCACCCCTGGAGAGAGGGGAGGGCAGAGGGGAAGAGAAGGAGAGAAAGAAGGAGTGGAGAGAGGAGTGAGAAGAAGGAGAGAGGAAAGGGAAGTCAAGAAGAGAAAGACAACAGTGAAAAGAAAGGAGGTAGGGCGGAGGAGAAAGGGAGAAGAACGTGATGGATAAGGTACAAATATGGTGTATGGAGAGCAGAAGAGCCAATAATTGTTTTTGGGGAGTTGATGGTAAGACAAATTGATGTCAACATTTAATAATACAATATGATGTTGGTTATGTAATAGTATATATGTGGTTATATGCAATGAAAATGAAAAAATAAAAAAAATCTTTATATATAAAAAAAGAACCAGTTCCTTGCCCGACCTATGGTCATTATCCATAGTCATATCTATCTTTAAAAGGGGAGACGCTATTCTAGTTGAAAATTATAGACCAATTTCACTGTGTTGCATCACCTGTAAAGTCATGGAAACAATTACCATATTTTTCGGAGTATAAGACACACCTTTTTCCCCAAAAAAAGAGGGTAAAAATCTGGGTGCATCTTATACTCTGAATGTAGCTCCACCCACCCACTCTGTGCATTGCATTTTCAGGTGGTTCCAGGCGGGGGGGAGGGAATCCTCACTTCCACATGGAGATTGATTCCTGAGTGAATTGCTTTCAAAGCCTTTTCAACGAAAGCATTTTTGGGCAGGCAGTGCCACAATCCCCTACCCAATTCCAAAAAGGGAGGTGCAGAAGTACATCTCCCTGTCATCTGAAATGCTCTTTTTCCTCCCAGGACGCTAGATTGGAAAGTTAAAAACCTGGAAAGGGATGCAATCAAGCTCCTGAGATCACTTCGCTGCCACACAGAAATGCTGTTATCGCAATCTCTGCTGCCCGGAACTGCCCGAGAAGGGGCAGGTGAATTGGGCTCTGCAGAGATCACTGTAACAGCATTTTTGGGTGGCAGCACAGCGATCCAAAGCCAAAGCCTTTGAATCAAGCTTGATTGTATCCCATTCCAGGTTTTTAGCTTCCCAATGTAGCATCCTAAGAAATCTAGCGTCTCTGAGGCACCTCTCATTTGCAGGAGAAGGAGGAGGGTGGCATATAGAAAAGCCTCTGAGTAACTGGGAAAGAAAACCGCGATTGGAACCTGCTGAAAACCACTACCCCAAAAGCCCCTTTTCTCTCTCCTCCTCTCCTAACATTTTTAAAGAATGATCACCTGCTCAAGGGCACTACAATCCTCACAAAAGTGTGGGGGGGAGAGAAACAAAGGGGGCAAGATAGCTTGCAGAGATGAGTGATTCCCTATGAACCCAGGGAAAGGGGTGGAGAAAAGGAGCCCCTTCAGAAGGAAAACAGCCACCTTCTTTCCCTCGGATTTGCACCCTCTTGTTCCTCGGCAACCCCGCTGCCAACCCTCTACTGTGCTACTCATTATCAAAATCCGAGTGGAAGTGAGGATCCCCGCCACCTGGAAGCACTGGAAAATGTGAGGCACACAGGCAGCCAAAGTCTGTGGCAATCCCTGCAGCCTGGAATAGCTGGTTGTGGGTATTTCATCCTTCAATCAGCTGCTCCTTTTGAATCAGGCTGCTGAACCTGGCCAAGCCATTTGCTGTTTGCTGCAAGGACGCTAGCCAGATTACTACCAATGGATGCTTGTAGGCAGAAGCAGAAACTTTTTTCCCTGTTTTCCTCCCCCAAAATAGGGGTGCGTCTTATACTCTGAAAAATACGGTACAAACCAATCCTTGGTTGGGTGGAGGGTGATCCTCCACTTAGAAACAAACAACCTACTTTCTAACAAGCAGTTTTTTGTCAGAAAATTTTTTTATCCTGTATTCTGCAACTCCTACACTGCAGAAACATTTAGACCACACATCTTGACCAGGGTAAAGCAATAGACAAAATTTACATAGACTTCTGCAAAGCTTTTGATTCAGTGATGCACAACAAACTACTGTTGAAACGAAGTTCTTATGGCATCTTTGGATCCCTGCACAAATGGATAGCTGTGTTCCTGTCAAGCAGGCAACAAATAGACAAAATAGGGAGGGCCAAATCTGGCACCAGCTAACAGTACCCCAAGGCAGTGTTTTAGGACTCACACTCTTTCTGCTTTACCTCAATGACCTATGCAATCATATTAAAAGTAGCTGCATCCTCTTCGCCGATGATGTAAAATTATTTAACACCACTGACACTGCTGCTGCCCTCCAAAGTGACCTTGACAATGTGTCAGAATGGTCGTGCTATTGCAACTCCAAATTTCAATTAATACTGTAAATACTCCGTCCTACACATTGGCAATAAAAATCAGAATACCAAATACAAGTTGGGCAGAAATGATCTTGTAGATGACCCTCACTCTGTCAAGGACCTAGGAGTACTCATCTCAAATGATCTAAGCACCAGAGCTCACTAACAGCATTGCCAAAAAGGCATTAAGAGTTGCTAACCTAATTTTGCAAAGCTTCTTCTTTGGTAACACTGTATTGCTAACTAAGGCATACAGAACCTTTGCTAGACCAATTTTTGAATATAGCTTGTCTGCTGGGAACTCACATTTTATATCGGACATTAACACAATTCAGTGGGTTCAAAGGTATTTCACGAGAAGAGTACTCCACTCCTCTACTCATAATATAATTCCCTATGTCACCAGCCTTGAAATTTTGGGCTTGGTCAATCTGGAACTGTGCCACCTGCAGTTCAATCTAAGCATAGTACTCAAAATTGTCTGCTATAACGTCTTGTCTGTCAACGACTTCTTCAGCTTCAACCACAATAATACACGGGCAAACAATCAATACAAACCCAAGGTAAACCACTCCAAACTTGATTACAGAAAATATGACTTCAGCAACAGAGTGGTCAATGCCTGGAATGCTCTACCTGACTCCGTTGTCACAGCCTCAAACCCTCACAGCTTCAGTGTCAAACTGTCTACTGTTGACCTTACCCAGTGGTGGGTTTCAAAAATTGTTCGAACCTACTCTGTGGGTGTGGCTTCCTTTGTGGGAGTGGCTTGCCACCCATGTGACCAGATGGGAGTGGCTTGCCGCCCATGTGACCAGATATGAAGATGCTGATGACACTTGTCAGAACCACCTTAAATTACCTCACACACAGCACTGGCATGCATAAGAATATAATGTAAACTTGTTTTTTAAAAGGCATTTTTGGTTTGCGTTAAAACAACTTCAACACACACAATGTTCTGATTGCACCACAAATGCAGTAGTCATCCTTACCTTTCACAGAGGCACTGAGTTTTATAAATATGAGCATTATAGTGTAGAATAATCATATCCAAGGACCAGTGGTGGGTTTCAAAAAAATTTGGAACCTCTTCTGTAGTGTGGCCTGTTTTGGAACCTCTTCTAACCGGTTCGGTAGATTTGACGAACTGGTTCTACCGAATAGGTGCGAACTGGTAGGAACCCACCTCTGACCTTACCCCATTCTTAAGAGATTTGTAAAGGAGGCGTGCATAAGTGCACGGGCGTGCCTACTGTCTCTGTACTTTACTGTTCCCATTTATCTGTATTTACTTCCTTTGTTCATGTTTATGTTCATACCTATACTTGTTATAGCAATAGCAATAGCAGTAGACTTATATACCGCTTCATAGGCCTTTCAGGCCTCTCTAAGCGGTTTACAGGGAGTCAGCATATTGCCCCCAACAATCTGGGTCCTCATTTTACCCACCTCGGAAGGATGGAAGGCTGAGTCAACCCTGAGCCGGTGAGATTTGAACCGCTGACCTGCTGATCTAGCAGTAGCCTGCAGTGCTGCATTTAACCACTGCGCCACCTTGGCTCTAATCTTGTACATGTTTGACAAATAAACAAACAAACAGCTAATCAAGCCACCATAGACCTTGTCAAGTTCCTTGCATGATGTGAGTTAGTCACACAAGGATTTGAAAAGTTTAATGATCATCCTGAAAACTATAGAGCCTGGCAATCTTTCTTCCAAAATTCCATCAGAAGCTTAGATTTGTCATGTAGTCAAGAGGTAGATTTGATAATTAAATGGCTTGGAATTGAATCTGTGGAGCATGCAAAATGAATCAGGACAATAAACCTAAACTACCCTAAAACAGGCCTTAAAATTATCTGGGACAGATTTGATGAGTTCTATGGCTCAACACAAGCAGTGGAAAATGCACTGTTCAAAAGACTTGATAGCATTCCCAAAATACCTAACAAAGCCTATTAGGGAACTTAGCGACTTACTAATGGAACTTCAAGTACCTAAGTCAGAAGTGGACTTGGAATCCTTGACACAGCCAGAGGTGTCAATCACATCGTACAAAAGTTACCCTATAACTTACAAGAACAGTGGATCACACATGGCTCCAATACAAAAGAGAGTACAATGCTCCATTTCCGCTTTGTCTGTTTTTGTGGACTTCATGTGCCAACAAGCTAAAACAAGAAATGATCCTGTCAGATCACTAAAAGTGATACTGCCATTCAATTGGGAGGAAGGGGACCCTGGAGTCAATTTATTGGCAGTGCCTGTGACAACTGATATTTTACAACTGGTTTCCTGGAGCCAAAATGCCTGAGATCCCATCACCTTTTGGGGGAATGTTTATGACGTCCATCTGGGAAGTGGCACTTTACTGTGCAATGGAAGATAGCCATAGGAATGTATGTTTATTCGGCTCTCAGGGCAGTTGATAAAGGAAACACCTGTGTATTGGCTAGAATCTGCAATCTAACAAATGGGAGAGGTCTCTATTCCTTTAATTCTACTTGCATTGCCTAAGGCTGCTTTGACTTTAAAGGCTTCCATTCTTAATAAAAGGTTCCTTTTGAAATACTCAGTTTCAAGAGTCATCACTTTCTTAAGTTAGGAGACGAGCACTTACAGATCTTACCTTTTACTTCACATTGACATATGCTGCTCATTCAGAACATAACCCTCACAAGCCTCCAGTAGCAGTCCACAAAACTAATCTGATTCCTCCAGATTCACTTCATAGGTTTGTCAGCTCCTCTCACATAGAAACTGAGATCAGAGATCCTGGTAAGAAGTGTCCTCTATACCAGAAATCACATCCTCTCCTAAAATGCAGAGCCTTCAGGGAAAAGTTTATGGAAGACCGCAAAGCTTCCCTGAAAGCAAACAACATTTGCCCCAAGTGCTGCTCATCAGTCCCTCACTTTGCCAACAACTGTAAGGTCAGTGTAAAATGCATTAAATGTGGCAGCACAGGCCACAATACAGCTTTGCACCCAAGGTCAGCACGATGGACTTTCCAACATACTTATAGTTCCAGTGAGCATGGCAGGGAGGAAGAGCACACTGCTACAACCACAATAGAAATCAATACAAAATGCACAGAATCCCTTATGCCACCAGGCTCGAAATTTTGGTATTTGGTTTTTTTTTTTGGTATTTTATTTGGATTTATAGGCCGCCCTTTTCCCTGTGGGGAAATTTTGGGCTTGGACAACCTGGAACTATGCTGCCCAAAGTCTGATCTAAGCATAGTACACAAAAGTGTCTGCTACAATGTCCTACCTGTCAACGACTACTTCAGCTTTAACCTCAATAATACATGGACAAACAATAAATGCAAACTCAAGATAAATCGCTCCAAATGATAAGAAGAATGAGAGTGATAAGAAGAAAAGCATACAGATGTTCCTTTGAAGTATATCTTTAACCAGAGAAAAGTGAAAATAAGACCTTATTGTGAATTTATGCTTAATCTTGTGAAAACCTTCCAAGCCAGAGCAGCAGTGTTTGTCACCTGGAGATAATGGCACAATCTCAACACCAGAAAAAAACTTTTATGTTTGCAAAAGATATTGTTAGAAATTCAGAAATTATAAAACACATTTGAGAGGATGGAGAAGAAGTTGGAAAATCTATAACATCTAACAGTAAAATATGATGAAGAAGTTGGAGATGTTTATGAAGTAGAAAAAGTGGAGGTTAGAGTCCTAAAAACCGAAGAGAAAAATGACCACAAAGAAATTAAATCCACTGATATCTATGGTGATTGGTTTGTGTCTGGAAATGGAAAAAGTAGAATACGGAAAGAGGAATTAAATGGAGGGGAACTCTACCCCAGATGGCAAGATACAGAAGAAGAAATAAAAGAATTTATGGATTTAAAGAGAGAAATTTTATTAGCAACATCATTGAAAACACCACTGACAATTAAAGATAAACTGATCAATGAAACAGAAGAAGGGCATCAAAATTACACGAGAGACTTAATAAGCAATGAGTTGCAAAGAGGAGTCCATACAAATTTGATTAAGGAGATGATTAGAGGACTGATACCATAAATGGGAGAAGACATGAGATTGTTTTGCTACTGGAAAGATACAGGTTGATAGATGAAAGTGTAGAATCTAAAACTATTCCTTTAGCATTTGGAGAAGGCAGAAGCACAAAGAAGAATCCATCTTAATCTGTGGCACATGGTCATCCAAGGACAAACCCACATCCCACACACAGAGCATCAATGATGAGATTTAATTTGCTTTTATTTATTAATTGTTATGTTCAGCAGTAACTTGATACTATCTATCTTGTATTTGGTTCTCATTGTATGTATCCCTATTTTTCCCAGTTTCACCATATCCTGTTCCTTCAATAAAGCATCCAGATCTACAGTGGTGGGTTTCAAAAATTGTTCGAACCTACTCTGTGGGTGTGGCCTCCTTTGTGGGAGTGACTTGCCACCCATGTGACCGGATGGGAGTGGCTAGCCGCCCATGTGACTGGATATGAAGATGCCAACGACACTTGTCAGAACCACCTTAAATTACCTCACACACAGCACTGGCATGCATAAGAATAGGATGTAAACTTGTTTTTTAAAAGGCATCTTTGGTTTGCGTTAAAACAACTTCAACACACGCAATGTTCTGATTGCACCACAAACGCAGTCGTCATCCTTACCTTTCACAGAGGCACCGAGTTTTATAAATACGAGCATGATAGTGTAGAATAATCATATCCAAGGACCAGTGGTGGGTTTCAAAAATTTTTGGAACCTCTTCTGTAGATGTGGCCTGCTTTCCGGGTCCACTGGTGGAACCTCTTCTAACTGGTTCGGTAGATTTGACGAACCGGTTCTACCGAATAGGTGCGAACTGGTAGGAACCCACCTCTGCAGATCTACAAACACCAACTGTTTTATTGGAGGATAGGTCGGTTTGGCTGCATGTCAAACTGCACATAGACTGATGTGTAGTGAGGACAGAATAGTTCCAATTAAAAACATGGAGAGATGGAAACAGATTTTTTTTAAAGACACAAAAATACTGATAAAATGTTTCCATGGGCAGGTATTGGAGTGAGGCAAAACAGGATGCATACAAACCAACAAAAAAACAACAACAACCAGAATGTTTCATGAGTGACATGGCATATTGTAGTACAGTGTTTCTGATAGCAGACCCAACGTTTTATGAATATGGTTGCACTGATTGCATTTTTCTAAAAAAATCAGGGTGCTAAAGGAAAAGGGGAAAAAGAAGTCAAGTGATTGAGAGGACACTTGACTTCCTTTGATCCTTTTAATCATAGGATAAGGTGACCAGACGTCCCAATTTTGGCAGGACAGTCACGATTTCTAACAATTTGTCCCGTGTCCCGGGGCGTTTTTAAAAAGTCCCGATTTTCTGGCTTCATGTTGAAAGCCCAGTGGATTTGCTTAAGAAATCCTAACCGGGGCAAGACAAAAGACACTCTGTCTAACCTCTCTCTCTGTCTCAGTACTTTCATTGAAGATATTAAAACGTTAAAGCAAGAAAATGGACCCCCCCCCACCCTTTTACCTCCTTTTATAATAAAAAATGACCCAGTACCATAGAGCTCCAGGAAATACTTTGGCTAGAGAAGTAGCCGCTGTTCCTTCCTGGATTTCCTGGATGGGAGAGGCACAGAGGTTGGAGGTCGGCTCATGTGGGAAAAAATGGTGGCTCCTCATTTTTCTTTGAAAAATATTTCCCTGGGACTAATTTCACCATTTTAATTTTCTCAATTCTTTGAATTAACATCTACATCATTCTGGATTGACATGGAGTGCCTGCCTGCTGGTAAGTGAGCTGGGTTTTTTCTTTTATTTTTTTTAATGTATTTTAAAATAATATGTTATTTATTGTGCATAGGATTTTTTAAAATAGTTTTATTCTGTGTGGATTCTTTTATTAAATTGTCTTAGACTATTTAAAAAAAGATTCTATCCAAAATACAAAATACCAGCTGCAGTTATTCACTTAAGAACTGTGGCAAGAAAGGTGGTATAGTGACCAAAGTTACAATGGCATTGAAAAAAGTGACTGATGACCATTTTTCACACTTAGCGACCATTTTCACACTTAGCGACCATTGCAGCATCCTCATGGTCACGTGATCAAAATTTTGATGTTTGGCAACAGATTCATATTTATGATGGTTTCAGTGTCCTGGGGTCATGTAATTGCCTTTTGTGACCTATTGACAAAGTCAAATGGGGAAACCAGATTCACTTATGTTACTAACTTATCAGCTGCAGTTATTCACTTAAGAACTGTGGCAAGAAAGGTGGCATAGTGACCAAAGTTACAATGGCATTGAAAAAAGTGACTGATGACCATTTTTCACACTTAGCGACCATTTTCACACTTAGCGACTGTTGCAGCATCCTCATGGTCACACGATCAAAATTTTGATGTTTGGCAACAGATTTGTATTTATGATTGTTTCAGTGTCCTGGGGTCATGTAATTGCCTTTTGTGACCTTTTGACAAAGTCA
This sequence comes from Thamnophis sirtalis, assembly GCF_051295495.1. Taxonomy (NCBI): domain Eukaryota; kingdom Metazoa; phylum Chordata; class Lepidosauria; order Squamata; family Natricidae; genus Thamnophis; species Thamnophis sirtalis. The sequence continues at coordinate 62,129,202 of NW_028261388.1, forward strand.
AATGGGGAAACCAGATTCACTTATTTACTAACTTATCAGCTGTAGTTATTCACTTAAGAACTGTGGCAAGAAAGGTGGTATAGTGACCAAAGTTACAATGGCATTGAAAAAAGTGACTGATTACCATTTTTCACACTTAGCGACCATTTTCACACTTAGCGACCGTTGCAGCATCCTCATGGTCACGTGATCAAAATTTTGATGTTTGGCAACAGTTACAATTTATATTTGTAAATTGTAGTTATGTTGAAATAAAAAAAAATTACAATACTATTTTTGAGTTGTATGAAAATTTTTGTTGCTCCATATAAAATTTGTAATCAAGCCCCCCCCCCCAGTCAAAGGTGTCCCTCTTTATCAATATCTGGTCACCTTATCATAGGAACTCTTTCAGAAGCTCTGTGGAGCAAGTATTAAAACTTTACATGTGTCCTACCTCATTGAACGCCAAACCACTCTGACTATGTAGATACCCATGTTTCCGAAGAGAAAGTGTGGGAGGAGTAACCATTGGGTATTAACCTAATCTTGATTGCCTATTGGAGATTGAGGAAATCTTTGGAAGCCACACCTCCTGCTGGTCCGGTGGCTAGCCACTTTAGCAATATAGCAATAGCAGTAGACTTATATACCGCTTCATAGGCCTTTCAGGCCTCTCTAAGCGGTTTACAGAGAGTCAGCATATTGCCCCCAACAATCTGGGTCCTCATTTTACCCACCTCGGAAGGATGGAAGGCTGAGTCAACCCTGAGCCGGTGAGATTTGAACCGCTGACCTGCTGATCTAGCAGTAGCCTGCAGTGCTGCTTTTAACCACTGCGCCACCTTGGCTTCCTACTTTAACCTCAATCTCGGCCTAATTGGAGCGATTTTCCTGCTCTCCTTTCCATCGGAGATTCAGGAGTTTTTTTACTCTCAAGAAAAGCCTCAGCAAGGGATTTCAATTTAAATTGACCTCACCTGCCTTCTGCTGTGCTCCAGCTGCTCATTAAGCCTCGGCTTGCCAGAGCGCGCGATTAGAAGCCTGCAGGGCCACCCGTTTTTCCCAAAGGGGGTGGAGGCCCCAGGAAGGGCCAGGATCACAGAAAAACTTACAGACAAAGATTGGAGGAGCCCAGGGAAGCCGGAGAACCCAGAACCCTTCCAGGATTGCAAAGAGGCTTCCACCGGAGGAAGGAAGGAGACTCCAGATGGCACCAGCTGCCTCCATTTTGGATTGTCGCCATTTTAGGAGCACGTGGGAGTGTGTAAACAGTGTTCCGACACTGAAAGCACTCACAAGGCCGTAGGAAGCCGGAAGAGGCTTCCTTTCTGCTCTGCCCCGCCAGTGATCCGGGGGGAAATTCAGGGCCTTGCCTGCTGGCAGCAGCAGAGCCTGCAAGCAATCAGAGAGAGGCGGAGCCTATCCCTAGGAAGGGAATTTATTTCAGCCGGCTGCAGAAGGAGCACGTGGGTGAGCAACAAACCGTGAGTAATGGCAGAGGCGACTAGGAGCAAAAACTCTAGGCCCAGAGCCCCGGGGGGTGCGGATCCAGAGGAAGGGTCCTCTAGAGCGATTTCCCCTGCTCCTAGAGGCAGATCCCCATCTAGGAGGGACAAAGCCAGGGCACCCAGGAATCCATCCCCCAGGAGGGAAACCAGAGCAACCAAGGCCTCGGCCAGGGACTACAGGGCAACCATCAGCCCTTCCCCCCCCAGATCTCGCTCCCCATGCAGGGCCTCTGCCCGGGCTGTACGCAGATCTCCATCCCCAGCCTCTCCAGGGGGATCTCTGAGAAGGCACAGCTCTCTTTCTCCTCCTCTCTCCCCTGCTCCCCTACTGGATTCGAGAGCGGATCCCTTTGGCCGCAGAGCAGCCAGCCCAGCCCGGCCTCGCCTAGCACCTCTATCCCCTGAACCCAGGGAATATTCCCAACCACCAGAGCTTCAGCCTCAGCTGCCTGATCTAACCAGCAGCTTTCAAGACATGTTTGCCAGAGCGTTGGCCCAGGTTATGGCTTCTAGCTTAACTCAGCAGCCACAGGCTCCCAGGAGCAGGGCCCCCCAGGATCCCCCCAGAGGGCTGAGCGATTGCCCTAGCACCTCGGCTGCAAGGGAAGCCAGGTCTCCCTCCCCATCCATGGCTAGTGAGGCATCCGACCTCAAGGAAGGGGAACTAAAGGATGTGGGGTTTTCGGAGGATGAGGTCCCCCAGGGGGAGGAGGATTCCACCGTAGCGGGCCTTTTCCCCCCCTCCTTGTTCAGCTCCCTTTTACGCAAGGCAGTAGCCACAGCTGATCTGGATCCACCCTCGGATCCCCAACCCGGAGCTGAGTCCTCGGGCAAGGGCAAAAGCAAGAAGAAGAAAGGGCCCTTCCATAGGTAGCTAAGGAAGAAATCCCCACCACAGATATGTTTATGGAGGTGCTCAAATCTCAGTGGGTAAAGCCAGGGTCTTTTCCAACCCCAGGGGGGAATGAAAGAAGGTTTTATAATCTTAACCAAGCCTTTGCCCAAGCCTTGCAGGTTCCGGAAGTGGATAACCCGGTGGCAACCTTGGCATCTTCCTCAACGGTCGTAGCAGGAGACACCGCTAATTGCCTCAAGCCTGAGGATAAGAGAGCAGACATTGTTCTGCGCAAGACGTTCCAGGCCATCACCTGGGCTATCAGAGCGGCCGCCTCTGCCTCCTTTTTTAATAGGTCCACGGTCCTGTGGCTGGAGCAACTGAGGGATAGGACCCCAGCCTCTGAAGTGCGACTCCTGCAGGACATCTCCAAGATGCTTGCGGCAACGCAGTTCTCGGCGGACGCCACCTTGGACGCGGTAAAGTATGCGTCGCGTGCTATGTCTTCTTCAGTTGCTTCTAGGCGACTACTCTGGCTACGTCACTGGCAGGCGGAATCCCGAATGAAGTGGCACCTAACCGGCGCGGATTACACCGGGGACAAGTTATTTGGGACGGCGCTGGAGCCTCTCCTTGTGGAGGATAAAAACAAGCGGAATATCCTCCCGTCAACGAACAAGCGGTCGGATTTCCGCCATGCACCGTACCCTAGGAGGACCTCCTACAGACCACCTGAAGGAGACAGCCAAGGCCAGAGGTACCAAAACCCCAGATTTCAGAGGCAGGGGGATAGACAATTTCAGAACAGATTCAGGGGCCAACACCAGGGGAAGCGGCCCTTTCGTGGAGGAGGCGGTCGTCCCTTCCGCAGATTCAAGTGATCCGCCCCCGGATCACCCCATCGGCGGTCGCCTCTCCATGTTTGCGGATGCCTGGGAGCGTATCACATCGGATGAGTGGGTTCTCCAGACGGTAAGGCTCGGGCTTCGCCTGGAGTTCCGCTCCCTTCCTCCCAGTAGGTTCCGCACCTTCTCCTCCTCCTCAGACCCAAACAAGAGGGCCCTTAAGGCCAAGGCCATTAAACATCTCCTCGACATCAGGGCCATTGAGAGGGTCCCAGAGGGGGGAAAAGGGTCAGGATTTTATTCAAACCTCTTCCTAGTGCCCAAAAGCTCGGGGGGTTGGAGAGCCATCCTGGACCTTAAGTTACTCAACTCCAGGGTGGTATACCGTAAATTCAAAATGGCTTCTCTAAGATCCATCCTGGAGGGCATCCGGCCGGGCGACTTCCTTGCCTCCATCGACCTTACAGAGGCATACCTGCATATCAGGATCGCCCCGGAACACCGTAAGTTTCTGAGGTTCTCCCATGAGGGGGACCATTTCCAATACAGAGCCCTGCCCTTTGGGTTGGCCTCAGCCCCCAGGACTTTCACCAAGGTGCTAGCTGCAGCTGCTGGTCACCTACGTTCCCTCCCTGTCCGTTTATTTTGTTACCTTGACGACATACTCGTCCTGGCCAGGTCCTCTGCTTCAGCTGCAAGGGATCTGAATACTACCATCGACACTCTCAGATCCCTGGGGTTCTCCATTAACCTGGAGAAGAGCCACCTTGTGCCCTCCACCAGGCTGCTTCACCTAGGGTCCATTATCGACTCTGTAGCGGGGGAGGTGTTCCTCTCTCAGGATCGGAAGGACAGCATCATTAAGATGATTCATGAGGTTCGCAAGTCACGCTCTGTCCCTGTAGTTCTTCTTTCCAGGCTCCTGGGAAAGTTCATCTCGTGCATAGGGATCATCCCCTGGGCCCGACTGCACGCCAGGGAGCTCCAGTGGTTCCTGCTACCACATCAGAAGTCCGGGACAAGCGACGCGACCTTCAAGATCCGAGTATCACCCCAAGTGCTGCTATCTTTCCACTGGTGGCTGTCCCCAGCTCTGAACAGAGGCTGCCTCTTCAGAGATCCACCAAGAATGACGCTCACCACCGACGCAAGCCTCTTCGGCTGGGGGGCCCACCTGGAGAACCAGATCACCCAAGGTCGGTGGACTCCAACAGATCTAAAGCACAACATCAACTGGTTGGAGCTCAGGGCCATCCACCTGGCCCTCCGACACTTCAAGGACATGGTCAGAGGTCAACACATCTTAGTCCTGACAGACAACGTAGCGGCCAAGGCACACGTGAACAGACAGTGAGGCACCCACTCCAAGGCTCTCCGCGACGAGGCGCTGCGCCTGGGTCACTGGGCGGAGAAACACCTGGCGTTCATCAAGGCGGAGCACATCTCCGGAACAGAGAACCATCAGGCAGATTGGCTAAGCAGAGAGACGATCGACAACGGAGAGTGGCAACTCCATCCCTTGATCTTCCACAGGATCTGCGAGAGGTTCGGCCATCCGACGGTGGACCTGTTTGCGACACCGCACACCGCCCAGCTACCAAAGTTCGTCTCGAGGTTCCCGACCCCGGGAGCCATGGACACGGATGCCCTACGCTGCAGCTGGCCACCAGGTCTTCTCTACGCCTTTCCCCCCCTTCCCCTCATCCCCGGGGTTCTGAGGAGGGTGGTAGCGGAGAGGGCAGATCTGATAATGGTGGCTCCCTTTTGGCCGCGCCGCCCCTGGCTGGCACATCTGGTGGACCTGTCCACAGCTCCTCCCTGGAGGATACCAGCAGGGGAGGTGACGCTTCACCAGGGATCCCTAGAGCACCCAGACCCGGAGTGGCTCCATCTGACCGTCTGGCGTTTGAGCGGGAACAACTGAGACAGGCTCAGTTCTCCGAGGAGGTCATCAAGGTGGTAGAGGCATCCCGGAGACAATCCACCACCCGCATCTACAATGCCTCGTGGGTGGCCTTCTCAGACTGGTGCCGGGGTAAAGACATCTGTCCTACGACTGCCTCGGTTCCTCAGGTTCTGGACTTCCTCCAAGAGGGTCACCAGAAGGGCCTCGCCACCAGCACCCTTAGGCGTCAGGTCTCCGCTCTTTCCACAGTCCTAGGGGGGGTGAACGCTCCCCCCCTATCTCAACACCTGGTTCTCAGGCGTTTTCTCAAAGGGGCGGCGAATTTGAAACCCTCAGCGGTCCATCGATTCCCCTCCTGGGATCTTCCCACAGTCCTCCAGGCTCTAACAGAGGCTCCGTTTGAGCCTCTGAAGGAGGTTTCCCTCCAGCTCCTGACCCTTAAGGTCGTTTTTCTGGTAGCCATCACTTCAGCTAGAAGGGTCTCAGAGATCAATGCCCTTTCCAGCAGAGCAGACCTCTGCACCTTCCTAGAGAACAGGGTCGTCCTCAGACTCGACCCTTCTTTCATGCCCAAGATCAACTCCCCCTTCCACAGAGGGTTAGAGATCATCCTTCCAGATTTCTGTCCCCATCCCTCTGGGGAGAGGGAGAAATCCTGGTATAAGTTAGATGTTAGAAGAGCCCTACGCATCTACCTGAAACGCACGGCTCCCTTTCGACAATCAGAGGCCCTCTTCGTGTCCTTCCAACCTTCCACCCGTGGGGCTAAGGTCTCCTCGGCCACCATCAGCAGATGGATCAGAGCGGCCATATCTCAGGCCTATCAGGCTCGGGGTCTCCAGGTCCCACAGGGTATCACAGCACACTCCACTAGAAGTGCTGCCACCTCAGCCGCCTGGTCTTCCCAGGCTCCCCTAGAAGAGATTTGTCGAGCGGCCGCCTGGGCCTCCCCGTCTCCCTTCATTAGACACTATAGATTGGACGCCTACGCCTCGGCGGACGCTGCCTTCGGCAGGAGGGTCCTTCAGGGCGTCCTAGACACGCAAGGGGGCTCAGGCCCGTCCATTCCCTCCCAGGACAACTAACTTTGGTATGTCCCAATGGTTACTCCTCCCACACTTTCTCTTCGGAAACTGGCAGTTGGACTTACCTGAACTGCATGTTTCGATGAGAAGTGTGGGAGGAGTCACTTCCCGCCCGTTATGGCGACCTTCGCCTGAGCACGTCCAGGTTCAAGCAACAGCTAGGAAGAATTGGTATTGGCTGTTTCTTTTTGCTTCCTTTCAGATACCGTTCAGATGTTCGGTTAAAGTGGCTAGCCACCGGACCAGCAGGAGGTGTGGCTTCCAAAGATTTCCTCAATCTCCAATAGGCAATCAAGATTAGGTTAATACCCAATAGTTACTCCTCCCACACTTTTCGTCGAAACATGCAGTTCAGGTAAGTCCAACTGCCATTCTCTCACTCTATCTGCTACTTTTGCAAACTTGTTGCTAGCCTTCACATCTTATTGAACTCAGCTAAATTAACATTTTCCCCATTTTAAAAATTCCTTCTGGATAGCCTTTTTAATTTTTTTAAAATTTGGTAGGATTTCTTTTTACAGCAAGATTATTATATCTTCTCATGTAATCTCCCAAAACAAGAAACAAATATAAAGGAAAAAAGGGCATTTATTTCATCCCATCATAATTTTCCTGCTAAGTTAATTCCATTTGTTTGGGGACCCCCTTCCCCTTACACGTATGTCTTGTGTTTTTAACATTACTTGTCAAAAAAGATATAATCTTGCTTTAGAATAGACATTCAGCTAAAATAGGCAATCCCTGATTCAAACCAAGTCAAAGAGAATTATTCCCTAAAATGCTAACTGAGTGTTAAACCACTTTTTATAATCAAAGCGTGTTCATATTAGATGCTGTAGCTCCGTGGTTTTCAAATGAGCAAATTGGGCTTCCTTCATGCATTATTTTTCAACATATGGCAAAATCAAGTTAAACTTTGCATACATATTGTGCAAACTGCAAGAAAGTTAAATCTCTCAAGAAAATCTGCCTCATAGGATATACTGTTAAGTGAAATAATGTGCCATAAAAAGTCAGCATTTCCACTGCAACAATCTGCATTCTCTTGGAAATTTGGGTCTTAGTGACTTTAAGCATTTGGGAAAACATGAAATGCATGAAAAGAGAACAATCCTTTAGCTTCTCATCCAAAAAGCTTCTTCAGCTCTGATAGGATAGTAGGGAATGGAATGATTTATACTTCATGCAGACAGCTGGTCATTTGCATCCTTTTAGAGGGTCATTGAACCACTTGGAGGTTTATCTGTGTCCTCAGGGTCACCTGAATAGTGTTCCTAGTTCCTGTAGACTGCAATTTTTTCTTCTGGAAATCCATTCCTACTCCCACACCATTCAAAGGGTGTTCATCCCAAATTGTATAGCTTAAAATCTATAAAGAGTCTCAGTAATTCAGGTCATGGTTGTCCCAAAGGTGCTTTTTTGGGAGGCAACTGGACTTTCTTGTTTTTTATTTGAAGATGTTTCGCTTCTCATCCAAGAAGCTTCTTCAACTCTGAAGAAGATAGAGGTGAATTGAAGGAATTATACTCCTTGCAGACAGCTGGTCATTTGCATAAAAACATCTTAGAGGTCATTTTAATCTGGGATGTCAAGTTATTCAGTTCAATATTAAGTGTTATGAATGTGTTTGTACGTATGTGTGTGTGTGTGTGTGTGTGTGTGTGTATGTATATATGGATTATCAAATGAATTATACCATACGATATAACCCCCCCCCCCCCCGAATTGGCATGTTTGGAGAAGAGAAAAATCTGAAGGATAACTACATACGCCAAACAATACCATGAGAGATATAGGTGAGAACATTACAATTTTTAATTTGGCAAGCTTATCTGGAACAAGCATAACAGTTATTAATTATATCCAAATTCTATTCTTTTCTGGGAATTCTAACATAAAAGTAGGTCCTATGGATCAGATTAAAGTATAGTATATGAAAAGAAAGATATCAGCATTCCGAGTAATGCATCTGCCAAAAGCAGAACTCTGAGGCAAGTAGATTTCTCAAAGAACATGTTTATTGGATACATCATATCGGCACAACTAGTGAAAACCAACGCTAAAAGTTCCCACGGTTTCCCCCCTAATTAAAAGAGCAACTATTTCCTCCCCAGATGTCACCGGTCACATTTTCTAATGAAAGTAGCTGGCAGGCTGCTTGGTCACTCCTCCCCTCATTCAACTACCACCTGTTGGGATGACCTTGGTTCCCAAAAGAAAACTTTTTGTTTTGACTGTTAGCCAGTCTATCTACTTCCCCCTCCTTTCCCGCTTTCAGAGTTTGTGGCAACTATAAGGCTGCAAAAGATGGCTTCAGCCAGGCTCGCTTCAGTGTTGACAGTTGGACCTCCCCCCTTTAACTTGATAGAAGTTCCTGGAAAATTCAAATGGAAAGCAAATTAGTCTTCCATCAACCACCCTCCCCTCCCCTGGAGGTTCTTTTGGTTTTTTAAAGTATTTATTATGGAATTTCTTAATTAGTCCTCCTGCTTTTACATCCCAGCTTTTTATCCAGGTGGCCTCAGACAATTGGTATCCCTTCCATTGCACTAGGTATTGTAGTCTCCCCCTGTAGAGTCTAGAATTCTTCTTATCTCATAATGCATCTCTCACTGCAGTACGATCAATTTCGGGGCTACCACGTCCACTGGCCTCAGCTTAGACCCTATTACTAGCTTTAACAAGCTGCTATGGAAAACTGGATGGACTTTCCCTAGTAGGTGGGGGAGTTTCAACTCCACTGTGACAGTGTTAATAATCTTCACAATAGGGAAATGTCCTATAAATTTTGGTCCTAGCTTTTTACAGGGTAGCTTTAACCTTAAATATATGGTGGAGGGGTAAACTTTGTCCTCTATTTGGAAGGGCATTTGGGGAGACCAATGTTTATCAGCTTGCCCTTTTTGGGTTTTTCTGGCTTCCTGAAGGGCTTGTTTTGTGTTTTCCCATGCTTTTCTCAGTGACTCCATCCACTCAGTTAAGGTCATGGAGGAGGGTGGCTCTGTTGGGGGTTCAGGCATGGGGACGAACTCCATGCCGGTGGTGATTTTGAAGAGGATTAGCCCAGTGCTACTGTGCACTGCATTGTTGTATGCCACCTCGGCATAAGATAGCAAGTCTGCCCAATTAGTTTATTGGTAATTGACATGACATCTTAAGTATTGTTCTCCCATCACATCATGACATGGACCACTTCCTAGTGCTTGCTGTTGTATTGTTGCATTCATGATGTCTGCCTCAAGGTCGTCTCTTCCCCGGAAGAGAGTGAAAGTGAATCAGTTGAAGTACTGCACCCACCAAACTTCTTTAGGTAAAAGTTTCTGCAGGGTCCTAAGTGCCTACAGGTTTTTGTGGGCAGTCCATACTTCAAAAGGCACTTGGCTTCTCTCAAGGAAGTGGTGCCATGTCAGCAGAGCCCAGCAGACTGCATATGCTTCCTTCTCCCATACTGCCCACCTTTGTTTGGTCTTTGTTAGCTTTCGGGAGTGTAAGCACATGGCTGTAAATTCCCATCAGGAGAACTGCAGTCACTGCCACGTTGCTGGCATCCACTTGGATGATAAAAGGTTGCTCTGGGCCTGGGTGCATAACAATTGGCAAAGAGTTTTTAGAGCATCTCAAAAGCCTTCTAGCACTCAAGGATCCATTTTAAGGGCTGACTTGGGCAGGGTTTCACTCCCCCCCCTCCAGTTTTGAGTAGCTCAGTGATTGGGAGAGCGATTTCAGCAAATATGGGAATGAACTGTCTATAGAAATTAGCAAACCCCAGGAAGTGTTGGAGTTGCTTATGGGTTTGAGGAGGTTGCTGGTCTAGGACGGCTTTGACTTTTCTTGGGTCCATTTCCACCCCCTCACTAGACACCTGATATCCTAGGTAGTCTAGGCTGGGTCTTGTGGAATTTGCACTTGGATGGTTTGGCATACTGGTTTGCCGCTAGGAGTTTCTTGAGCACCTGGCGCACCAATTTGATGTGCTCCTCCATGGTTTCATTGAAGATGTGAATATCATCTAAATATATGAGGACCCCTTTGTACAGGTGCTCATGCAGCACCTCATTAATCAGTTATGTGAATAAAGTAGCCCCCCCCCGAAGGCTGAATAGCATTGCTTTAAATTGGAAAGTCTCCCACTGGCAATTGAATGCTGTTTACCAGTCATCCCCCTCCTTAATCCTCACCCAGTAATATGCCTCTCGCAGGTCTAGTTTAGTGAAGATTTTCACTTTTGCCAAGTGGGTCACCATGTCTTTCATCAGGGGGAAGTACATATTTTCAATGCAGACACCATTAATTCCTCTAAAATCCATGCATAGCCTCATAGTGCCATCTTTTTTCTGTTTGAACAGCACTGGTACTGTCAAGCACCCTTGATTTTGCTGGCTGTATGAACCCTCTGGCCAGGTTTTTTTTAAAATATATTTTTATTGTTTTTGCATTTAAAATAGTGCAATGCAGCAAAGCCGTTATGACCATACAAACACAGTATATACATGTAATCTCATCCATACGATCTGAAGAGAAACCAGAGTAATACTTACCTGGCAGGGGAGACACCATGATCATGTAATCTCATCTATTAGTTGTCAATTACTTAGTACATTATCCATCCTTCTATCCAATCACATTATTTACAATTTGTTCCAATCTTGTTACCTTGTCTTATACCAATAATAAAATCTGTTCCAAACTTCATAATATTCCGACTCCCCTTTATTTTTTAATTTTAAGGTAAGCCTATCTGCTTCCGCACAGGCCAAAATTTTTCTACTTGTGTGTAACTCTGATGGGATACTTTCTTTTTTCCAATACTGTGCATAGGTTACTCATGACACAGTCAATACATGGATAACTAAATAAAGCACATCTTTCTTATACCCCTCTGGTATTATGCCTAGGAGGAAAATTTCTGGTTTGAACAGAATTTGATCTCCCACCATTTGTTCCAGCCATAATTGTATCATTCTCCAATACATTTTTGTCTCGTTGCATGCCCACCACATATGGAAAAAGGAGCCTGGTGGGTTTTTTTTTTTTTTGCACTTCCAACAACTTGGGCCAATTTTTTTAACATTTTGGAGAGCCATGCTGGTGGAAGATGCCATCTGTATCTTGTACAAATTTTCCTTATAAGCCGCGGCCATTGTTAATTTCTGATTGAGTGTCCAAAGTCTTTCTCATTTAGCCAATTCAACATAGTAACAAAAAATTTTCATCCAGGTAACCATAGTTTCCTTAATATGTTCTTTCTCAAGTTTATATTCCAGCAGATATCTGTACAACACTTTAATCAACCTATCTTCTGTCTCTATCAGGAGCTTATCTAATATTGTGTATTCTTTGGCAATGCCTTCCTTTTTCCTATTCTGTGAAAGCCTTGTTTGTATCTGTAGGTAAGACCACCACTCTAGGTGTACCCCTTGTGATGCCAATTCTAGTCTAGTTTTTAGTTCCCCCGTTTATTCAATATCTCTTTGTATGTGACAATTTTTTCCATGTTAATTAAGTTTGGGTGTATATATGCTTCCATCGTGGACAGCCAAATGGGTATTTCAGTATAGTGGTCATGTTTAATTTTATTCCATACTAATATCAAGGACTGCCTAAAGTAATGTCTATGGAAATACATATGTGCTGATCCTTTTTCATACCATAGGAAGGCATGCCATCCTGCTTGGAGGTCATGACCTTCCAATTTAAGTAATCTTTTATTTCTTAACATTATCCATTCTTTTAGCCATGTAAGAATAGCTGCGGTATAGTAAAGTTCTCAGTCCGATATGCCAAATCCTCCATTTTCCTTAGTGTCTTGCATAGCTTTGAGTTTTATTCTTGATCTTTTTCTGTGCCATATAAATTTAGAAACCAGTTGGTTCAGATTCTTAAAAAAGCCTTTTTCTAATTTAATGGGAATGTTTTGAAACAAGAAAATAAATTTCAATAGTACATTCATCTTTATGACTGTAATCCTACCCATCAGGGACAATTGTAAATTTTTCCACTTTTCTAAATCTTGCTTAGTTTTAATAATCAAATTAATATAATTGTCTTCTTTGATGGATGCACACTTCGCTGTTAAATATATACCTAGATATTTCACTTTTTTAACAATTTGTATACCTACAAATTGCATTTTTGCACCAAATGCAAAAAGGGCCCAAACCAAGTACTGAGTACATATGCATGCTTATACTTTTCAGAGGTCCAATATTGTTCTATGTACAATCCTTGTTTTATTGATTGCATGTAATATTCTAATTTTCTGACATGGTGGATTTGGGGTTTTCATGAGCTGTACGCCATAATCATCACAATTATGACAAATCACGGCTTGAACTATCTTGCTTTGCATGTAATGTGTCTTATCTCATATATTAGTTTCACCTTTTAAGTTGCATTACTGAAATAAATGAACTTTTGCACGATATTCTAATTTTTCAAGTTTCACCTGTAAGGCAGCAAAAGATGGCTTCAGCCAGGATCACTTCAGAGTTGACAAAAGAGCTTAGTTTTTTTCCAATTGTATCTGAAATGCATATAATTTTTTTTCTCTCATTCCCCACCCCCCACCCCCCAGTGCACAGTGACATATCTGGTCATGCTCTCCAAGTTCAAAGCTTTTGAGAAAACTGCAGTGACTTTTACAGTAATGGCTCCAGGACATGTTTATGAGGTCACTTCTACTTCTACAATGTGAAATCATTGTTTGAATTTTGAAATGATCCATTTGCTGAAATACTGAATATATTGGAAATGTAATCAAAATACAGACCACAGAAGAGGTAGGCAAAAGAAAAAAGTGCAGCTACAATGTTTAATAAAAGAGCAGATCCACTGTGAAAATATAACATGTTTTTATATATTGTTAAATAATTATCACTGATTTGATCTTGCTTTTCAAAGAAAAAGTTCCTTTATAAAGCAAACAATTTCACTGTAAATAATATTTTCCTTGGCAGAATCCTCAAAATCAAAATTTAGGCATTTGCATCTGTGGTGAATAGTCTGTCAGCAGGGAAACCATGACAGCCTAGAAGACAGAATTAATACAATTACACTAGGAATTTTTTTTTACAATTACATATATAGTGTGGATTTAGTTTGTTAAATTAATAACCAATAAAATCAATTGGATATAGAATGGATCATGACTAATTCAGCTCATAATTTTCACTGGTACCAAAATCCAATTCAATGTTTGCAGACAGCATTGGAAGTATCAGTAAAATGATAATAAAGTAGAACATATATGCAGTGTCCTTTTATATCAATATTAGTAAGTCAATGCATAAAAACATTGTTGAACAAGACTTAAGTTACAACTAGTCCAGCATCCCATTACCCCAAAAGGCTAATTAGATATCCATGGGAATGTTACAGATAAGACGGAATAAAAGCTTTTCCTATTACAGTTTGCTGGCAAATGGAGTTCAAAAGTTTGTCACTTGTAATCTTGCAGGTAGCATATAAACATCACTGTAGCCAATGATAGCCTTATCAGCAAGGTATTTGTCCAACTCTGCAGAATTAGTTAGTTAGTTAGTTAATGAGCATCACCTGCTTTTGTGGTGATTGATTTGTTTATCTTAAAAGTATGTTTGGCAGCAGAGAACAAGAATCTAGAAGCAAATATACAGAGAAAACTAAAATTAACCCCATAATAACACACCCACTCTGGGTCATATAACAAAAGAGGTGGGAGGGAGCTCAGAATGGAAAAATCAGTGATCTCCTATAAAGATACATTGGGAGATTTTAAATAGGTTTTTTAAAAAAAATATTCTGTCAGATCATGTAATTGATGCTACCAACTTATCCTCAGCTTAGGGGTGCTAAATAACCCTAATCACAGTTCTTGCCTTCATGTTGACAATCATGAATTTGTAGGAGGTAATTCATTCAAACTTAATCAATTATTAATTGATCAACAAGTGTGTCAAATTCATAATAACAAGAATACATCCATCAAAACTACCTTGCCTTGCCTTGTTCTTATTTTTAATACTCAGCCCTGCGTCTCCCTCTCACCCATATTAGTGAAACTAGTACTGGAAAAGCCCATTTGTGCCATTTTTGCTATTAAGCAACTGAAGACGATTTAGTCCAGGCTAAAAATTAGGTGGCACAGTGGTTAGAGTGCAGTACTGCAGGCTACTTCAGCTGACTGCTAGCTGCAGTTTGGCAGTTCAAATCTCACCGGCTCAAGGTTGACTAAGCCTTCCAAAAATTCCCAAAATTTCTTTTACTAAATGAGATATTTGTTAAGTGAATTTTGTCCCATTTTATGACCTTTCTTGCCACAATTGTTAAGTGAATCTCTGCAGTTAGCTTAGTAAATGGTTGTTAAGTGAATCTCGATTCCCCATTGACTTTGTCAGAGAGTTGCAAAAGGTGATTATATGATCCCAGGACATAGCAACTGTCATAAATATGAATCAGTTGCCAAGCATCTCATTTTGATCACATGACCATGGGAATGCTGCCATGATTGTAAGTGTGAAAAATGATCATGTCATTTTTTTCAGTGCCATTATAAGTTCAAACAATCACTAAATGAATTGTTGTAAGGGCTACCTGTAAAGCTCTATCACCTAGAGAACAAAATTGCTCACACCTGAGTGATTACAATGTCCATACCATAATAGTCCATTTCCTGTTTTCAGTCTCTTGAAAAACTAGTGACTTTGGAGAATAAAATACTTCATCGTTAACTTCTTCTGGCTTTCTGGGTAAGCAGTGTAAGAAAGTCCAATCAGAAGCAGCTTCTTGTGCAGTCTAAATATTCAGAAGAAATACATATACCTGAATCTGATTAGTAAGTAATGTTGCAATAGAAAGGAAAAACAACTTTGTTTTTATCCATCTCACTAACAAAGCAACTCTGGACAGTGTTATTATATATATATATCATATATATATATATATATATATATCATATATATATATATATATATATATATATATATATATATATATATATATATATATATATATATATATATATATATATATATATATATATATTTAGTTGACAGTTGGAAAGATCTACAACTTACCATATATATTAAAATTGGAAATTATTGATAACTACAGCATGATCGTGCTAGTGTAAATCAGGTTGCACAGTGCTTCAAATTTAAAGGTAAAAACTTGTTTTCTTGAGTTAGCACCTGTTTTTTTAAAAAAGCTGCATTTTATCCCAGGATTTATTTATTATTTTATATATTATTTATTTATTTATTTATTAGATTTATAGGCCGCCCAATCCCGGAGGACTCCGGGCGGCTTACAAAAAAGAAAAACAAAATAAAAATAGTTAAAAGATTCCCAACACGCGTACGTTCTAATCGGGGCTGGACCTTAACAATAAGGTCAGCAGCCCCAGACCTGCTGGAACAGCCAGGTTTTAACAGCTTTTCTGAAGGCCATGAGAGTGGGCAAGGTCCGGACCTCTGGGGGTAGCTGATTCCACAGGGTCGGAGCAGCCACAGAGAAGGCCCTCCTCCAGGGGCCTGCCAGCCGACACTGTCCGGCTGACGGCATCCTAAGGAGGCCCACTCTGTGGGATCTTATCAGCCGTTGGGAGGTATGTTCATGCGCATGTGCGGACTCGGATGGCTGCCTGGCTTCTCGCTCTAAAGAAGCCAGTGCCAAAGATAGAACACCCTGAGTGCCTCCGGTGTACTTTTACACCTATTGCAATTCTCCCCGGTGGAGCTTTACTCCAGGATTCGGGCAAGATCTGGTTTTCATCTGTTGGCTCCCGGTGGTCATCTCCCGAGCAGCGGAACGGCAGCGGCTTGAAATCGGCGACTGCAGCGTGGAGGGAAAGATGGCGGTGCCGCACAGCTGATTCTCAGCATTTTTACATCCTGAGCGCCTCCTCTCCCCTGGCCAGCTTGACTGAGCCGAATGACTGGTGAGCCCTGAGGGATTGAATTTCAACTCTGATTCGCAGCATTTCTTTTTACATCTTGAACGCCTCCTCCCCCCTGGCCAGCTTGACTTAGCCGAATGACTGGTGAGCCCTGAGGGACTTAATTTCAACTTTGAAGAAGGGGGTCGTCAGCAGCAGTACTGAGATTGTGGGCGGCGGACTGGACGGCTGGCTGTGTCTGCCGCCGCCGTAGCCGCCCCAGACGCCCCCCCCCCTTGGTTCTATTTCTGCTCGCCTTGCTATCTGTTGCCTTGCTCCTGCGGCCCCTGGGAAAAGACCTGGCCATTTTTAGCTGACTGGTGTGGTTGCTTGGGCGAGAAAGAGGATGGCGCCCTGAGCAGTATAAGCCTGCGCCCCAGATTCCGAGGCCCGTGTCATCGTAGCCTCCTCCGGACATTGCTCCTTGCCTCCCGCCCCAGCCATTAGGAAGCCTTTGCCATCTCCCTGGCCGCTTTGACTCCCCTCTGCCTTGGCCTGGGCCTGATGTCCTGCCTGTAACATCTGCTCTCCCCCTCCCGTCTGCTGCCTGCCGTTGCTCTGGTTAGTTATAGATTTAGGTAAGATAGCTATAGTTAGATATAGTTAGTTATAAGAATAAGTAGTTATAGTTAGATATTTAGTAATAGTTACGAGGGCAGCGGTTGGTTTGCACCCGGGGGTGCGGAAGAGATTGATAGTGGCAGGAAGTAGGGCTAGGGTCGGGGCTTGAGGTGGAGTTAGGGCTGGGCTAGGGCTGGGCTAATGTAGGATTAGACTAGGTCGGTGTTGGGTTATTAGGGTTATTAGGGTGTAGGGTGGAGGTTAGCGTTAGATTAGCTTAGATTAGTGATTAGGTTAGGAGTAAGGTAGGGGTTGGGTTGGGAGTAGGAGCGATAGAGGATGGCGGCCGCAGCATCGAAGACTGGGTTTCGAAAACATCAGCGCTCTCCTCCTCCTCTACTAGAGTGGCTCAGGCCAGTTTCAGACTTTGGACCCCCAGATTGGGGCCCTTACTCAGCCCCAGGAAGGAGACTTTTATGCACACGGCCCACTGACCTTCTTTGGAAAGGTGAGACTGAACGGTTGCCACTTATGAACACTAGACTTTTACATCTTATCCTTGCCTACGTACGGCTGCCTTATGCACCACTGACTTTTGATCTGGCGGCCGAGGACATCTCTCCAGGACGTAGAGGAGAGAGAGGAATGGAGCAGTTCTCTCTCCTTTTTTATATTATTGCTTGCTAACGCACTTGCGCAGTGCTCCATACATTTTTAATGTATGGTGAGTGCTTGGGGTATGACTGTGTTGTATGTATGTGCCCACTTTTTATTATATAGTTGTATTTGTGTTTTTTAAATTTTTGTGGGGGAGTGTCTGTTGTAAGATTGTGTACGTCTGAGAGGGCTGGGACCATAACCGGGTACCTCCTACACTGAGTGCTCTGCAGAAGTGTTAGAGGGGCCTGGTTCAACCCCCAGCCTTAGAATGTTTGGTTCGAAGGGCTTGCCAGGGATTTAGATCACTGAAGGGGAGGGTGGGGGCCTTATGGACGCAGGAGTGGGCCGGAGCATTACGGTCCTAACTGGGAGGGGCAGATATGGCGGGGACTTTAGGGCGAGCCATTACTGGGGAAGGAGGGTTCGCTATGTTACAGAGATCCTTCCTTCCGGCCCTATTAGTCCCACTCCAAGGCCAGATGGCGCGAGTAGTCAGGGCCCTGGTCTCAGGCTGCTGTTGCTAAATGCCAGGTCTGTGGTTCACAAGGCTCCCCTCGTCCGGGACTTAATTTTAGACGAGGGGGCAGACCTGGCATGTATTACTGAAACCTGGCTGGGCCCGGAGGAAGGACTCTCCCTCACCAAAATGTGCCCAGAAGGTTTTCAGGTGCTTCACCAGCCGCGACCTCAGAAAAGGGGTGGGGGAGTGGCCGTTGTTATCCGAGAGTCGTTAGTTCCTCGTAGGACCCCTGCTCCGGAGCTTGTTGGGTGTGAGTCCTTGCTGGTGAGGTTGGATCCTGGGGGTCAAGTGGGCATGCTGCTAATGTACCTGCCTCCCAACAGCGTTGCAACAGCCCTCCCCTCGCTCCTCGAGTCAGTAGCCGAGCTGGCAGTTGAGTTTCCCAGGTTTATGGTGCTGGGGGATTTCAACTTGCCTTCACTTGGTGAGCACTCTGATGGGGCGCAGGAGTTCATGGCTTCCATGACAGCCATGGGCTTGACCCAAGTAATTCGGGACCCGACCCACTCAGCGGGTCACACACTTGATCTTGTATTCCTCTCGGAGCAGTGGAGTTGTGATCTTGGTCTGAGGGGCATTGAGATCCTGCCCCTGTCGTGGTCGGACCACTGCCTACTGAGGCTCAACTTTTGGAGGCCAATCCCCCACTGTAGGGAGGAGGAACCGATTAGGTGGTTCCACCCCAGGCGCCTTATGGATCCTATGGGCTTTCAGACGGCGCTTGGTGTTATACCTGATACTCTCGCCCGCGACTCGGTTGGGACTCTGGTCGCTGCTTGGAACTCGGCGGCGGCAGGGGCCCTTAACCGGATTGCGCCTCTACGGCCGATCCGCAGCAGTGGATCCAGGAGGGCTCCTTGGTTTACTGAGGAACTCCGGGAGATGAAGCGCCAAAAGAGACGCCTAGAGCGCCGCTGGAGAGCCAGTAAGTCCGTGTCAGACTGAGCCTCATTAAAATCTTGCATCAGAGCCTACCTCCGAGCTATCCGGACATCAAAAAGAACCCATATTGCTGCTCTGATAGCTTCCGCTGAGTCACGCCCAGACGCCTTGTTTGGGATAGCCCGTTCCCTCCTTAAAGGGAGGGATACGGGCACTCCCTTGCAAGGTAAGGCTGAGGAGTTCGGTCAATTCCTTGCGGATAAAGTGGCTCGGCTTCGGGCAAACCTGGACTCCAATTGCGCAGAGCCAGCCGAGGTACTGAGGGAGGGTCTTGAGCACCATCGTTGGATTGATTTTCAGTCTGTTACCCCTGAGGAAGTGGACAAGGCCATCGGAGCAGTGAGTGCCTCCACTTGTGTACTGGACCCGTGTCCCTCCTGGCTGGTCGCGAACAGCAGGGAGGTGACATGGGGCTGGATCCAGGCAATTGCGACTCTCCGGGAAGGGTCTTCCCCCCCTTTAAAGGAGGCGGTGGTGAGGCCCCTACTGAAGAGACCATCCCTGGATCCAGCTGTTTTAAATAACTATCGTCCAGTCTCCAATCTCCCCTTTGTTGGGAAGGTTGTTGAGAAAGTGGTGGCCTCTCAGCTCTGTCGGTCCTTGGAGGAAACCGATTATCTAGACGCCTTCCAATCTGGTTTCAGGCTTGGCTACAGCACGGAAACTGCTTTGGTTGCACTGACCGATGATCTCTGAAGAGCCAGAAACAGGGGCCATGCCTTCGTTCTGGTTCTCTTGGACCTCTCAGCAGCCTTCGATACCATCGACCATGGTATCCTGCTGCGGCGGTTGTGAGAGGTGGGGGTGGGAGGCACCGTTTTTCGGTGGTTCTCCTCCTACCTCTCGGGCAGGTCGCAGTCGGTGTTGGTTGAAGGATAGAGGTCGACCCCTAGGCCCCTTAATTATGGGGTGCCGCAGGGGTCGGTCCTGTCCCCTTCCTGTTCAACATTTACATGAAGCCGCTGGGAGAGATCATCCAATGGCACGGGATAGGATACCACCAATATGCGGACGATACTCAATTGTATCTGTCCACCCCGTGCCAACTCAGTGAAGCAGTTGACGTGATGTGCCAGTGCCTGGAGGATGTGAGGGTCTGGATGGGGGTGAACAGACTGGCTCTCAATCCTGACAAGACCAAGTGGCTTGTGTTTTTTCCTCCCACAAATTGGCTTAGTATTCCATCTCTCAGGCTGGGGGGTGAAATTATACACCCCTCAGACAGGGTTCACAATTTGGGAGTCATCCTGGACCCACAGCTGACTTTAGATCACCATTTGTCGGCTGTGACCAGGGGGGCGTTTGCCCAGGTCCGCCTGGTGCACCAATTCCGTCCCTACCTGAACCAGGAGGATCTTACAACAGTCACTCATGCCCTTGTGACCTCAAGACTGGACTACTGCAATGCACTCTACATGGGGCAGCCCTTGAAGAGTGTTCGGAGACTCCAGCTGGTCCAGAATGCAGCCGTGCGAGCGATTGTGGGTGCACCCCGGTACACCCACATTATACCTATCCTCCGCGAGCTGCACTGGCTACCTATTGGTCTCCGGATACGCTTCAGGGTGCTAGTTATTACTTATAAAGCCCTACATGGTATTGGACCTGTGTACTTGAGAGACCGCCTTCTGCCGATTACCTCCCACAGACCCATTCGATCCCACAGATTAGGCCTCCTCCGTATTCCATCTGCCAGCCAATGTCGGCTGGCGACTACTCGGAGGAGGGGCTTCTCTGTGGCTGCCCCGGCCCTTTGGAACGAGCTCCCTGTGGAGATTCGGACCCTCTCCACCCTTCAGGCCTTCCAGACGGCCGTGAAGACCAGGCTGTCCCAGCAAGCCTGGGGTTGAGTTCCCTCCCCTGCTCAAATTTGCTGTGTCTGTTGTGCTTTTAAACTCTTTGTATTGTCTGATTGTCTTTGTCTTACTTTTTGTAATTTCCCCTCCCTTGGCTTTGTTCAGCCACCCTGAGTCCCTCCGGGAAATAGGGCGGCCTACAAATTGAATAAAATCCAAATCCAAATGTGGCAGTAGGCGGTCTCACAGATACGCTGGTCCTGAGCCATGTAGGGCTTTAAAGGTAATGACCAACACCTTGAATTGTCTGGAGACCAATTGGCAGCCACTGCAGCTCGCGGAGGACAGGTGTAATATGGGTGTATCTCGGTACACCCAATATCGCTTGCACAGCTGCATTCTGGATTAGCTGTAGTCTCCGAACGCTTTTCAGGGATAGCCCCATGTAGAGCGCATTGCAATAATCCAGCCTTGAGGTGACAAGGGCGTGAGTGACTGTTTGAAGTGCCCCCCGGTCCAAGTAGGGCTCTAGTGTCAGCTGTGAATCCAGGAGGACCCCCAAATTGCGAGCCCTCTCTGAGGGGTGTAAGTTTTCACCCCCCCCCCCCCATGATCAGGGACGGACTGTCTGAAGTGTCCTTCGGGGACAACATCCAAAGCTACTTGGTCTTATTGGGATTGAGCACGACTTTGTTCATCCCCATCCAGATCCTGACAGCTTCCAGGCGTTGGCACATCACGTCTGCCACTACACTGAGCTGGCATGGGGCAGATAGATACAATTGCGTATCATCTCCATATTGATGGTATTTTATCCCGTACCGTCATATGATCTCACACAGCGGTTTCATGTAGATGTTGAATAGGAGGGGGGACAGGACCGAACCCTGTGGCACCCCACACTTGAGGGGCCTAGGGGTCGACCTCTGTCCTCCAACCAACACCGACTGCGACCTACCGGAGAGGTAAGAGGAGAACCACCATAAAATGGTGCCTCTCACTCCCATCTCCTCCAGGCGTCGCAGAAGGATACCATGGTCGATGGTATCGAAAGCTGCTGAGAGGTCAAGAAGCACAAGGATAGAGGAATGCCCTCTATCCCTAGCCCGCCAGAGATCATCAATCAGTGCGACCAAAGCAGTTTCTGTGCTGTACCCAGGCCTGAAACCAGACTGAAAGGAATCCAGATAATCCGCTTCATTCAACGTCCGTCAGAGTTGAAGCGCCACCACCTTCTCAACAACCTTCCCCAGAAAGGGAAGGTTGGAGACAGGACGGTAGTTTTTCAGGACGGCTGGATCCAGGGAAGGCTTCTTGAGGAGGGGTCTCACCACCGCTTCCTTTAATGGTTGCAGGAAAGACCCCCTCCTGCAAAGATGCGTTGGGAATCGCCTGGAGCCAGCCGCGTGTCACCTCCCTGCTGGTTGAGACCAGCCAGGAGGGGTACGGGTCCAGTAAACAGGTGGAGGCGCTCATCACTCCCATGGCCTTGTCCACTTCCTCAGGGGTGACAAATTCGAACTCATCCCAAGAAATCCGACTTAGACTTACCCTCGGCATCTTGGCTGGTATTGCCCAAGCGGAGTCAAGGTCTGTCTGAAACTGAGTGATTTTATCCGACAGAAACTGAGCAAATTCCTCAGCTCTTCCCTGCAGGAGTTCCCCCACCCCCTCACCTTTCAGGAGGGAGCGGGTCACCCTGAACAGGGCGGCTGGGTGAGATTCCGCGGATGCAATAAGAGTGGAAAAATAGGTGCATTTTGCCACCCGTATCGCCACTAGGTAAGTCCTAATAAAGGCTCTTAGTAGTGTTCGATCAGATTCAGAGTTACTAGTCCTCCAACGTCCCTCTAGGCGTCTCTTTTGGCGCTTCATCTCCCGGAGTTCCTCGGTGAACCAAGGTGCCCTCCTGGATCCACTGCCATGGAGAGGCCTCAAAGGCGCAATCCGATCCAGTGCCTCAGTCGTTGCAACATTCCAGGCAGCGACTAAGGATTCGGTCGGATTGCGGGCAAGGGAGTCAGGTATCTCTCCAAGCTCCCTCTGAAATCCCATCGGGTCCATCAGGCACCTGGGGCGGAACCACTTAATCAGTTCCACCTCCCTGCAGTGGGGGAGTAGTGTCCTGAAATCAAGCCTCAGCAAGGAGTGATTGACCATGACAAGGGCGAGGTCTCTATTCCCCTTAATACCAGTTCATGTCTCCAGTGCCCCGAGAGAAATACGAGGTCGAATGTGTGTCCCGCTCTATGAGTTGGGCCCTGAACTACTTGGGTCAAGTCCATGGTTGTCATGGAAACCATGAACTCCTGTGCTCCTTCAGAGTGTTCGTCAAGAGACGGTAGGTTAAAGTCCCCCAGCACCATAAGCCTGGGGAGCTCTACCGCCAACCCGGTTACTGCCTCCAGCAGCACAGGCAGGGCTGTCATGATGCAGCTGGGAGGTAGGTACATCAAGAACAAGCCCACTTGAACCCCTAGGTCCAACTTCAAGAGAAGGGACTCACACCCCACAATCTCTGGGGTAGGGATCCTGTGAGGAACTAACGACTCCTGGATAACCATTGCTACTCCCCCGCCCCTTTTTTGATGTCGTGGTTGGTGGAGCACCTGGAACCCATCTGGGCACATTACTGAGAGGGGGACTCCTCCCTCTTGGCCCAGCCAGGTTTCAGTTATACATGCCAGGTCTGCCCCCTCGTCTAATACTAAGTCCCAGATGAGGGGAGCCTTATTCACAACAGACCTGGCATTTAGCAGTAGCAACCTGATCTCCTCTGCCACCAGGTTCTTGAGGTGAGCCTGAAGGGCCGGAACAAGGAATCTCTGTAATATAGCTAGTCCTTCTTCCCCAGTAATGGCTAGCCCTACAGGTCCCGTCATATCTGCCCCTCCCGGTCGTAACCGAAATGCTCCGACCCTCTCCCCCCCGTAGACCCCCCCCCTCTCCCATGGCCCCCACCCTTCCCGGCAGGCCACACACACCATTCACTCTAGGGCGAGGGGCGGAGCCGGGCCCCCATCCACTTCTGCTTCTGCACTCAGTGGAGGGGGCTCCAGGTCGCACCCCGAATCCCAACATGTTCACTCAACAGACATTCTGCACAGACACACCCCACAATAATCGTTAAAAATACAATACAGTAATAAAGGTAATTAAATTAATTAAATTAAAAGTGGGCACATTCATTCTCACAATCGTACAATCATACACTCAACACACAAGTTAAAACGCAGTTCTTAAGACCGCAAAACACAGGCAGTCAGCGCAGTCTGAGGCGGTTGGGGCTGGTAATAATTGGGGGGGGGATTCCTTGTTCTTTCCCCCACATAGTCTGGAAAAGGTGCAAAAGTCTGAGGGGACTGGGAAAGTTGGTGCTGGTTGGGGAAAAAAAGGCAGGTTCCCCATTCTCTTCGCCCTTGTCCTCCCTCTCTGGGGGCCATATGTCGCAGAACGGTGTACAGAGCAGTCGGCACGGTAGCAGTTCCTCTGGGCCTGGCATACTTTAGGTCATAGGGCCCAAAGAGCCAGGCCACAGTAACCAAGGCGACGACAGAAAAGGGCCCACATTGAACGAGATGTCCAGCGGTAACGGTGTCCAAAGCTATGGTGAAGGAAAAAGAAGAGGGAGGGAGGGGGAGCTGCATCCAGGATGGCAATGGCGGTGGCAGAAAGGCCAGCCGCCCAGTCTCAAGTCACTGAATGACAAAAATACCAGATTTTTTATATTTAATTTAAAGGATTGCACAATTGCTCTTTCTAGCTACAGAACCAACCTATAAAAAGGTGGGTTTGGTTTAAGGAATTATTAAAAAGGTATTGCATTCTTCCCCTTAAGCATTGTAAACTACTTTTTTGCCTGTGCAGACCTGAAGTACTGCACAACACTATATTGTACACTTTAAATTAAATATAAAAAATCTGGTATTTTTGTCATTCAGTCAAAGTAAGTTCCTTATTCTGTGATATTGAATTGCATGTGAAACAGTTGTTGATAGTAAATTTTGCAGAAAAAACACAAATATCCAGTGGTGGAAGTCAAATAATTTAACAACTGGTTCTCTACCCTAATGACTGGCTGGGTAGGCATGGCTGGATGGTCATGTGACTGGATGGTCATGACTGACTCAATGTCACTTATGTCAAGGGGTGCCTCACCTCTCCTCACCCGTCCCCTCCCAGCTACTCCTCGCCTTGCCTGGCCCCTCACCCCCCCCAAACAATTGCCTTGCTGACCGGTCTCCTAACTGCTCACCTCTTGCCTGGCCTTCCAGCCACCCACTTGCAGCCCTGGCGGCTGGGAGTTGCAATGTTATAACAAACATCCCCAAGCTATTCTGACCCATTTTTAGAGTTACAACAACTGTATAACCCTCCTTGAAATCACACGATTGTATTCAGATGTTTGCTAACCAGCTCACCTTTGCACCGGTTTACAATGTCTCGTGGCAGTGGTTTGTTTCAAAAATTGTTGGAACCTACTCTGTGGGTGTGGCCTCCTTTGTGGAGTGGCTTGCCACCCATGTGACCAGATGGGAGTGGCTTGCCACCCATGTGACCAGATATGAAATTATGAATTAGTACTTAGGTTGGTCCAAGTAGCTATTCAGAATTTAGTGGTTAGAAGCAATCGTAAAGCAAGATATGGAATTAAAACCAGAAATATTTTGTTGGCTATTTGAAAGGGAATATAATATATATTTAATTTTACACATGTTAGCAGCTGCTGGAATTGTGTTTGCACAACAGTGGAAAAACAGAGATATGTAAATGAATAAATATTACAATGTGAAGGAATAAATAAATTGACAATTAAAATCAAGAAGGCTTTGAATACTTTTTCACATAGGATTGGTTTTAGCAATTGCCAACTAATGGAAACAGAAATTAGAAATCCAAAAGTATGAAAGAAAACACCAGTTATGTAAGGAAAGGTCCTTAAAATGTATAAGGAAATATTACTAGATCATTATTAATGCGTAGATAACTGCGGGACATTACACACCCACCCACACCCACATACAAACTATGACAGTGCCAAGAAAACACCAAAAAATAAGACACCCCCCCCCCCAAGTCTGCCAATGAAACCAGTTTTTTTCCCTAAGCCTAAGGGCAGGAAAGACAGTCACTGGAATAAAAACCATCAAGGCATTGTGGAAAATTATAAAGGACAGGCGTTCACAGAACCATCAACCACCTCAGAATTACCTAAACGAGGGTTTAACACTAAATCTGGCAAAGCTGCCTTGCACCAACCTGGCCTGCCCATAGAAAAGCAGCCACTTTGAGACACTTTGAGACACAGCAATACTGTAACCATTTCAAACTATTCAACACACAATAAATCGAAGTAAACTATTTTAAAATATTCTACACTCAATACTTTTTTTATATAATTTTTTTATTAGTTTTATTACAAAAAAACACACAAAAGAAAAAAGCATCATCTTTCATTACATCTTGTAGAAAGCGTATCCATTGGTCACAAGTACATTTCATGCGTTCTGTCCACAATCACATATATTCCATTCAGTTTAAATTGTATATGTTAAAGATTTATATATTTTACTATCACCATACCACAATATTCATTTAGTTAAGATTTCAAAAACACAGCCACCTGCTGGCATTTTTTCCCCTTCCCCCAGTTCCAGTCAATATGCCATATCTTTATATTTTTATAACATATTCTAAGAGAAAAAAATAAAGTCAATTAGTAGGACATCTCAAATTTCCTCTCTCTAACATATCTTTATTATTATTATAGTTAACTAAGGGTTATTTACATTTTTCTCTCCTCCTCTCTCCACAAACGCAAAAAGCAACAATCTCTAAACAACAATCTATTAATATGTGTTAACAAAATGACCATTTAAAATCTAAAACAATCTAAAGAGAAAAGAAAAAATATTGACATTTCTAATTAATAATCACCAAAGTATATGTTAACCTTCCCTTTTGTTTTTATAGTTGAAAGACAGGGGGGAAAAACCAATTGTTTGCCATTTCTACTCCAAATTAAAATTTCTAATTGAAAATCTCCAAGATATGCATTAACATTCCCTTTTATTATTGTAGTTAGAGAAAGACAGAGAAGAAAAGAAAAGAAAACAGTTGTTTGCTATTTACATCACATCACCTCTTAGTCTAATCCAAATTATTTATAGCTTCATAACAAGGTCTAAAACACAAATTTATAGGTTTTATCATTCCACCAAATCTCAGTTGCAATTTGTGGCCTGGTTATTTATCCTAATTAAGGTTATCCTTTCATTGTTAATATCATGATATATTATATGTTAGCGACTAAACATTCAATAATAATCTATAAAAGTCTAAAAAAATACTAAAATCCCTACTTATTAATCATCAAAAATTAACTAATTTTTATCAATTGGCATTATCAGCCAGTGTCTTTCCAGTAGCAAAATAAACCTTTCTCTCTCGCCAGCAGTTGTGTCATTTCTCTTAATAGAATCTTTTTAGAGTTTAATATTTCTTGCCGCACTCTGTAGCTTGAAGGATATCTCATGTAGTTTCAATGCTCTTTAATTGTTATTAATGTAGGCTTAACTTTGGTTATCAAACTTGTTTCTGGATATATTTGTCTTCTTAGTTCCATCTTTTTCACTCTTTTTTCCCTCCTGCATCTTGAAGTTGAAAGAAAGGCTCCAAGTTGTCAAAAACACTTTTCCAGCTTCCCTTCTTTTCACTTTCGCTCATATTTAGTCCATTGATGGATTCATCTAACATCTTATCTTTATTTTCTATGTTTCCATTCTCTTCTTTAATCCCTGGGGCTCCAACCCCCTCCTCTTTAACTGTAGCACCCCATAAACTGTCCCATTTCTTGTCAAATCTCTTAAGTCCTTCTGCAATATTTTGAAGTCCAGCCAGGATATTTTGGATTATTAAATTTTCTCCCTCTGAATATTGATCCATTTTTCAAAATGCAAAGAAACATAAAGGAAAAGAAATAGGAAAAGAAATCTGCCACTCTAGCCTGTCAAAATTTTAGGAAATGTGTCTGTATTTATTGTGAATCTTAAACACCAGTTCTTTCAAAGTTTTTTAAAATAGGAGGGTTTTTATTCTTGCTTGTCTTTTTCCATCTCTTGCCAAAATATTTACCAGAAGCACTAACAAAACAAGTTTTGTGCTTTAAGTCTTATCAAGTTTTTCCAAACCCTTCCATTGCAAGGTCAGTGAAACCAAGTGATTCAAAACAAAAGATACATTGTATCCAAAACAGAAACAAAGTTCAGACTTTGGCTTCCAGATGGCAGATTCAATAATTAGTAAATTGTTATTTTTTTTGCTTTCCCTTAAATATCTTTCATATAGTTTTAACCAATAGAAGAAAAAATTTGTTGAAGTAAGAAAAGAAGTTTAATTTAACCAACAAAAAAAAAATTAGGGTAGTAAAAAGGAAAAAATAGAAAAAAGAGATCAGTCCATAGACTACAAGCAGAGAGACAGGAAATGTTGCAATTACTTCAATCCACAAAACATCGTTACTAACTAGCGCATGAAATCTTCTAGTAGTAGTCCAATAAATGTCAAAATCGCCGCTTTATTCTTACTTTGGGGACTAGATGTTATTATTTTTTTAAAAAAAGTTTCTTAACACGGATCTTCTGAAAGTAAAAAAAAGAAAAAAAAACCTCACCAGATGGAACCCTTTCGCTTCGTCTCTTCCTTCAGGAGCTGTCTCCGACTATGCCAGCCTGGGGGCTGCCTGTTTGTCCTCAGTTGGAAGCACTACCCTTGGGTCAAACAGGGACTTTGCGATGTCCCTGTGACCAGCAAGCCTTTGGCTTCCCTGTCGCCGTCTCTTCGGGGCGGTTTAGGTCCTACCGGACCCTCCAAAGACAAAAGTTTCATCGACAGACCCGGACTGTCGGGTCTGTACGATGTGTTGTTGCGCCGTTGGATCCTCCCTCTTCCCACACTCAATACTTTTAAGTAAAACTATTTTTAAAAATTCTATGCACAATACATTTCAAAGTATTTAGTACAGAATTTTTTTAAATGGTTTATTTTAATTTATTTTGGATAGAATCTTTTTTTTAAATAGTCTAAGACAATTTAAAAAAAGAATCCACACAGAATAAATTGAAGTAAAACTATTTTAAAAAATTCTATGCACAATAAATAAAATATTATTTTAAAATACATTAAAAAAATAAAATAAAAAAACCCAGGTCACTTATCAGCAGGCAGAATCAACAGAACTCCGATGCGATGGATCCTCGTCGTGATGGATGGAAGCAACAGGGGGCAGGCAGGTAGAGAGGCAGCAGGAACAGGTAAGACACTAAGCAGGTCGCCTGACAGGCTTAGCCAGCCAGGCGAGGCTGGAGAGGGGAGGCAGGGGGGAAAGCTAGGCTGCCGCGGCTACCACCAGCCCGTGGCTTTCGCAAGGGAAGACCAGAAAGCCTTCCCTCGCAAAAGCTGGGCCGCCGCCACCCACCCGAAGCCTCCCGAGTCCTGCCGCTGGGGCTTAGTTGCTTACCTGAGAGGGAAGTAGCAAGCTCCTGGAAGGTGAAGGGAGCGAGCTGCGACGTACCGGCAAGGGCGCTTTGCAGCGACAGGGGCCAGGACTGGTACTGGCATTCCCGGAAGTTAATTACTTCCGGGTTCACTGACCAACCAGTCCGCAAGGACCAGCAAGGACTGGTAGGAACCCACCCCTGTCCCGTGGTCAAAAGACCACTACTTGTGACTTTTTTTGCCAATTTCTACTGAAAAACTGCCTATTGGGATAAATTGATTCATTTAAATGACTGACAATTGCTTAATGACTGTTGTAAAAAAAGAAACCAGCAATAACTTCAAATCCAGTCACATACCTCAACTTGCGACCATGACTTACAACCAGGCTAAATTACAGTCATAATCAAGGATGGGGTTCAGCCGGTTTGTACCAGTTTAGACGAACTGGTTGTTGCAAGGACCAGCTGGCCTCACCCACCCTTCCCTGCCCTCCCAGAAGTCTCCACACAGCCTGTTCATCATGCCAAGTAAGTGCAGGGCCCATGCGGAGGCTCTGGGAGGGTGAAAAATGCCCCTCTCAGAAGCTTGGAAACAGGCTGCTTGTGGCCTCCGGAGCCTCAGAAGGCTGTTTTTGGAGCCTGGGGAGGGCAAAAATGCCCCCCCCATGGTGTAGGAAGCCGAGTAGGTAACACCAACCATGGCCATGCCCAGAAAACCGGCAGAAAACCGGTTGCTAACATTTTTGAATCCTACCCCTGGTTGTAACTCAAGGACTCAAAAAGTGAGAATTTCTTTCTTTTTCTCTCTTGAAGTCCCCCCCCCACTTTTGTTCCTGGGGTGCTGCAGGAAGCCTCCCCCCATTCTCTATTTTGGGCCTAGCAGGCCCCTCTGAAGCCTCCTGGGAACAAAAATGGTGCTCATGGGGATCCTGGAAGGGGCGGGGGAAGGTAAGATTGCTTGTCCGGTGGGGACAAGTGAGACTTACCTGTAGGCAGGAGGAGGAGGAGGCAGCTCAGTTGGGGCGCAGGGCAGGCACCATTTGGCATCTTAGGCAGGCAAGGCACCTTAGGCAGGGAAGCCACCTGGGAGATGAGGATTGACTAAGTGGGGCAGGTGGGCGGGGCATTTGCACTTAAAATAGTTTGCGCATGGGCATATTAAAATGGGGGGAATTACATTTTTTCAATTAAGATTGTTCTGCACATGTGCAGAACAGAAAACCAAGATGGCACCGCCGAGGATAGAACTGGTATTGTTACATGTCCGCTGGAATTTCTACCTATTCGGCCGAACCAGACCGTACTTGTAGGAACCCACCTCTGTACCATACATATTTGCAATGAATGCATAAAGGTCCCTTTTCTTACTAATGTTTCCAATCATATACCAACATATACTTTGGACTTAAAAACTAGGGTTTATTGTTTGTTGATGGGAAATTATATATATTTAAGTCAACAAATATAGAAGTCATCAATTTATGAGAAGTTGCCCTAAAAGCACAACATCAAAACTATAAATGAAATACTCTAATTGCAATGGAGTAACAATTTATCAAAAGAAACATAGCTAAAGAACAAAAAATTGCAATGTCCTAACAATTAAGAATGTAATTATCCATATGACTAGAATGAAGTGAGGTAATTTTCTCAAGAAGTAACTGCTTTCCTTAAAATAAATTAGTTTGCATTTCAATTTTCAATGATACAGGGATTCTTATTTGCAAATAGGTGCATACTTGTCAGCTATTTTTTGTTTACCAAAGTTGTAAATGACTAGCACCACACAAGTATCTTTAGTCAGACATTCATTCCTGAACTATTGAAAATGGAAATATTAATCCTTTTTTGTAAATGTGCATGATTTTAATGCATGATTTTAATGCATGTTCCACAGTTCGTTTCTTGCTATGTTATAGAGCTCCTGATTACTATCTTGATCATACAAATAAATTAATTGCTCTACTAACGTGGGCAGCTTCCTGCTTGCATCCCTTTATTTTTCTTGGTGACCTCAATTTGTCTCTTATTATTTGGACTCTAAATGAATGTACAACTAAACCTATACATACAACGCTGTGCAATGCTGTTATGACTCTGGGGCTGGGGCAGTTGGTAATGAACAACACTAGGCTCAACAGTTGCTTAGATCTCATCTTCTGCAATAGCTTAAACTCAATTTATGGCCTACAAATTAAAAAATCTTTTTCCAACAGTGATCACGGTATGATTGATTTTTGTCTCAACTTGTCCTTGCAAAGAGGGTCATAATGATGGGACTGCAAATTATAATTTTAAAAAAGCCAACTATGACTTCATAGCTGCTGACCTCGTATCTCTTTTTTTTAAAGTTTTTTTTAAAAAATTCATACATATAATCACAAGTATACCCTTACATCCAAACAAAAGTTGTTTTATATTCTCTATTACATCAGTTCCTTTTACCATCAACCCACAACTATCATTTGCTCTTCTGCTTTTCATACACTATGTTATACGGTATAACTTATACCCTATTTCACCACCCCCTTATCTCCTCTCCCTCTTTCCTCCTTCCTACCTCCTTTCTTCTGCCGTCCCTCTCTTCTCTATTTTTCTTCCTCTCTCCTTCTCCTCTCTCCTCTTTCCACTCCTTCTCTCTCTCCTACTCTTCCTCTCCCTTCTATTTCCCTGTCTCCTATCCCCTCTCTTCCTCTTTACCTCCACCTTTCTCCTTTCCACTCTCTCCAGTTAATTTACATGGTGTATTTCAGCATCTGAGCACACTTCATTTAATATTGCTGGTATTGATAATTACATTCCAATAAACACCTTTCTTCTACAGCTGCAGAGGGACCAAACAGCCTGCACAAAACAAACCCTCCCTAAGCACTCTCACTGTTCCGCTTCACTTCAAAGATAGGTATTTAAGTTTCACTTTCTCTGTTTCTCTGTTGCTACAAAGTAACACTTTCTTCCTTCCAAAAAATGGCTCCGCTCCTCAAATCTTCACTCCAGTATATTTCCAAAAAATACGCTTTTCAAATCCAAAAGTAAAAATAATATCCAAGGAGAGACAATTTTTTTTTCAATTTTCCTTTTCTTGTTTGTCCACCTCCAAATTTAATTGAGGCTAATACATTGAGACAAGTCAAATCCCCTTAATCATGGTACTTTATCCACAATTCCACCCCCCACTGCTCTTTCTGTGAGGTTTCTAATTGCCAAATTAGTCGCTATTAAAAAGCCAAATCTTTCCAGTTTTCAAAGTCATAATTTTTATGCCAATGGGCAATGTTCCCTCTAAGCTGCGTGGCTGTGTGTCTGCGTGGCCGTGCAGCTGTGCAGCCACGCACATGACAACAAAACACTGCGCAGTAGTTTCTAACTGCAGCGCAGTGGTTTTTGTGAGATGCCTTCCATGATAATAGGAGAAGAGAGCCAGGCTGGAGACAGCAATCAGTTCTAGGTCCACAAGGCAGAAAGTAGCTGAAAGAAGGGGTGTGGGGTTTGGAAAAAGACATGGGATGGGCTCCCAGCAGCGGCTGCTCGGATTTGCCATGAGAACTCGTCTCTCCTGCCTCTTTGCTTCCCCGTTCGTTCATTGGGTGGCAGATCGAAAGCGGGAGCCAAGCTGGGTCATTCCTTCCAACCTGTCCCTATACTTATCTTTGACTGATCATGTTTGCAATAATTTACCTTCTTTTCTAAATTAGTGCAGTTCCCTTACCAGATCCCTTGCTCACTCAAACACACACACTAACACACTCACGCACGCACAAAACCATTTTTCTCCATTCCAATTCGGATCCTATAAATCAATTGCTCTGTGAAACATCTGTGGAAAAAAATCAGGTGCTCAGGCATGAAAATGTGCCACTCAAACACTATACCTTTCCGTATACACTGAAAAAAATTAGAGGGAACATTGCCAATGGGTTATCTGCTCCTTTTCTCCTTTCTGCCTCCAAAGTACTTAGAAGAAACAGTTCTGTTTGGGCTTTGATAATTTAAACCACCATTTTTTTCTCTTCCCTTTCCATGAAAATCCCCAATTTTATCTGTTAACGCTGTTTTCAACAAGCAAAATTTGCTCCCAGTTCCGAATTCCAGATTATTGTATTAGTAGGTTTTTAAGTCTTCTCACCCAGTCTCATCACTTTGTCCTTTCACCACTCCTGCACAATGCTTAGTCCAGTTACCCCAACTTCATGGCGGATATTTTGTAGTGTCTGCCACCCCCACCGCCGATTCAGAGAGCTAGTCTCTGGCTTGCGAGGAACCAGTTTCGTTCCTCTTGGCCGCTCGAGATGCAACTTCTTCTTCACTATCCCTACAAGATGGTTCCAGTCCAAAGACCCCCCAATAGCAGTTTGTCAGCCGTGGATTTTGCAGTACTCATCAGAGCCTGCTATTTCCAGTCTGTGGTGCTTCCTGTCGTCTCTGACCTCGTATTTCTTGATTGGCACCTTTTGTTCACAGGTTGTAATACTGCAGAAGACCATTATAACACTTTTTTGCTTGAAGTCAATAGAGTCATTAACCTATATGTACCAATTCCCCCCCCCCCCAAATATCTTTGGCGAGAAAACAAAACTGGCTACATAGCTTACTTTAAATTGCTATAAAGCCTTATGCCGCCAGATAAAGGCAGAATGCACCAATTACCATTGCAAACAGGAGGAAGAGTTGTTAAACTTGAAATCTACCTGTGCCTTCTATAATTTTGTAAATGCCAAACTTAAAGACTCCAAAACTATCCCACCCCTAAAAGGGCCTAACGACTGTAATGATGAAGCTGTTAAAGCCAACTTCTTCAATATGTTCTTCAGCTCAGTGTTTGTTGACAGCAATGGCTGCTACCCACCATTTCCTCATCATACTATAACAAATTGTAACAATTTACTACATATTGATTTTACAGTAGATAACATTGAAACGGCACTATATTACCTAAAGCCATCTTTATCTATTGGCGCTGATAGATCATGTGCCTACTTATTGAAAAAGCTTTCCACTGCTCTAGCTGAACCTTTATGCACAATCTATGAGGTGTCTTTCAGAACCAGCTCTTTGCCTGACTTATGGTCATTAGCCACGGTCATAGCTATTTTTTTTAAAAAGGGAGTCCCTAGCCTAGTAGAAAATTACAGACCAATCTCATTGTGTTGCATCACCTGTAAAGTCATGGAATCAATTATAAACCAATCCATCACCCTTCACTTAGAAACAAACAACCTGCTTTCTAACAAGCAGTTGGTTTCAGGAAAAAAATTGTCCTATAAGCTGCAACGCCTACACTGCAGAAACATTTGGACTACACATCTTGACCAGGGCAAAGCAATAGACACAATTTACATAGACTTCTGCAAAGCTTTTGATTCAGTGGTGCACGACGAACTACTGTTGAAACTAAGTTCTTACGGCATCTCTGGATCCCTGCACAAATGGACAGCTGTGTTCCTGTCAAACAGGCAATAAGTGGTCAAAATAGGGAGGGCCCTATCAAATCCAACACCAACAGTGTTTTAGGACCCACACACTTTCTGCTTTATGTCAATGACCTATGCAATCATATTAAAAGCAGCCGTGTCCTTTTTGCAGATGATGTAAAATTATTTAACACCAATGACAATGCTGCTGCCCTCCAAAGTGACCTTGACAATGTGTCAGTATGGTCATGCAATTGGCAACTCCTAATTTCAACTAATAAATGCTCTTTCCTACACACTGGCAATAAAAATCAGATCACCAAACACAAGTTGGGCAGAAACAATCTTGTAGACTTCGCCAAACTGTGCAAGTTAGTTACCAGTTCTTGTGAACTGGTGCGAACTGGCTGAATCCCACCACTGTAAATGTCCTCTTCTACTTCACAATCAGCTTTTACAAAGCCAGAACCAAAACACATAAAACGCTTTAAGAATCTCTCTCTCTCTCTCTCTCTCTCTCTCTCTCTCTCTCTCTCTCTCTCTCTGTGTGTGTGTGTGATGTAATACAGTATACGCATAAATACTATACAGTATAACAAAAAATATTAATGAAAAGAGAGAGAGAGAGATGCATAACCAACTGGCATATCATTGTTGTAACCTGGCAGCTATTAAAGGGTAGCAATAAAAATGGTTCAGCTATATTAAAACACATAATATGTCATATGTTCTATATTGGATGGTCAGAAACCATGGAAGATAGGTGGTCCTGAAACAGTCAGGCTCATAGTCAGGCTAATAGTCAAGACTAACACCTGAAATTGGGCTTGAAAATTTACACGCAACCAGTGCAGCTCATGCAGTAGTGTTACATGTGCATGCCCCTCACTACCCACATTGTTGCATTCTGGACAAGATGTAGATTCTAACTAGTCTTTAAGGGTACTCCCATGTAAAGCACCTACCAATATTCCAATTATGAGATGATTAAATCATTAATGACCATCTCAAGGGGTGATTTATCCAGAAATGGGTGCAACAAGGTCCCCGGATGTGCAATAATATTCTTGGTCAAAGCTGACACTGCTTTTTTTTTTTTGAAAACACACAAAAAAGAATCATCTTTCGTTACATCTTGTAGAAAGTGTGTCGATTGGTTACAGGTACATTTCGTGCGTTTCTTCCACAATCATTAAATATACTTCATTCAAATTGAGTTGTACATTTTAAAATTTATGTATTTTACTATCACTGTACCACAATTTTCATTTGATTACAGTTACTTAAATGTGTTTTTACCTAAAATCATTTGTATTTAAAGACACAACCACCTACTGGCATAAGTTCGCAATCTCAATAAATCTCCCATGACTTTACACCTTTATAACATATTCTAAAACAAAGTCAGTTAGTAGGAAATCTAAGCATTCCCTCCCCCTTCCCCCCCAACTCACAAATTAAAGCTTATGTCCAATTTGCTTTGACTGGTACAACACACATGTATATATCATTAAACATTATCCATTAACATTTCCTTGTTATTATTGTAATTAACTAAAAATTATTTACTATTTGTCTCACCTCTCCTCTCCTCAGGCCCAAAAGAGATTATATCTTTATAATCAGCTCTAAACAAGAATTTATTAATAAGATTTATAGGTTTTTTCCCTAAGTCCCAAATTACAATTTATATCCAGTTTATTTTTACTAATTAAGGTTGTCATTTCATTATTATCATTGTAGTTAATTACATGTTAACAAAATAAACATTTGAAATCTAAAGCAATCTAAAAAATGCTAACATTCCTACTTATTAATCACCAAAAATATCAATTAACATTTCCTTATTATTATTGTAGTTAAGAAAAAAAATGTTTACTATTTGTATCGCATCTCCTCTCTTCTGAACCAAATTAATTATACCTTCATAACAAGATCTAAACAAAAATTTGTTAATAAGATTTATAGGTCTTTTCGCCAAATCCCAATTTACAATTTATGGCCAGATTATTTATCCTAATTAAGGTTATCATTTCATTATTAATGTCATAGTTAATTATATATTAACGAATAAACATTCAATGATAATCTAAAACAGTCTACAAAATACCAAAATCCCTACTTATTAATCATCAAAAATTAGCTAACATTTTATCGTCAACTAGCATTATCAACCTGTATCTTTCCAATAGCAAAACGGTCTTATCTCTCTTGCCAGTTGTTGTGTCAATTCTCTTTTCAGCTCCTTTCCAAAGTTACAAACTTCTCTCCGCACTTTGTTGCTTAGAAGATCTCTCATATAGTCTCGTTGCCCTTGAATTGTTATTAACATTAGCTTAGCTTTGGTTGTCAAACTTATTTCTGAATAGATTTGTCTTCTTAACTCTATCCTTTTCACTTTTTTTCCTCCTGTATCTTGAAATTTGGGATAAAGCTCCAAATTGTCAAATTCACTTTTCCATCTTCCCTTCTTTCTGCTTTCACCCACATTTGCTCCATTAATGAGTTCATCTGTTGCCTTGCCTTTATTTTCTGTATTTTCATTCTCTTCTTAAATTTTTGGCGCTCCAACCCCATCATCTTTTGCTGTGATACACAATAAACTATCCAATTTCTTGTCAAATCTCTCAAATCCTTCTAAAATATTTTGAACTCCAACCAGGATGTTTTGAAATTTTAAGTTTTCCTCATCTGAATATTGATCCATTTTTCCAAAAGAAAAGAAATGTAAAAAAAGAAAAAAGGAGTCTAATAATCACTGCCACTCTAGCCTGTTAAATTTTTTTATGAATATATCTGTCAGCCTCTGTTTTGCTGCTTGCTTTCGGCTGCCATTGAAATGGGGAGGGGGGCATTGTATGTGGGTGGGGAAGTGTCAGCACAGGAGTGACTGTAAAAGGGAGGTGTTCTCACCATCTACTGCGCATGCGGCAGATAAAGGACTTGCCGCCAAGGCCAACTATCCGGCATACCAGCCTGATGATGCTTTTTGAAAATGTCTCCCACATGACACCTGTGGGGTGTACTGATTGGACTATGGGCTGAGGTTACCAGGGGGAAGGGGTTGGGTCACATATTGAAATCTATGCTTACGCGCACTTTTGCCTCAGACCTTGCTTTGCCTAGCTACTATCTACTCATGACCAGTAAAAGTACTCTTAATTCTGCAAAATGGAGTTGAGTGGTTTCTTTCTTGGTTACTGAGTGAAGCAGCCCATGACATTAAGCAAGGTCTCAGACACGCACTTATCCCGGAGCTGATAACGTCTGAGGGGAGTGCACCCAATTCCTACACACACACCCTGGAACATGTCCCAGCAAGGCAACGACCAGGGGGAGAATGAGGAGAGCCTCATGAAACAAATTGCAGAGGCTTGGAAAAAGAAACATTCCAGTCCTGACCCTGGAAAAGAAACGGATCTCCATGGAACAGAGGAGAGGTCTGTAGAAAAATTTCTCTGCTTGAGGGAAGTTGGGGGGGGGGGCTGAAGGTGGAACTCATCAACATGATTTAGCCATGACCACACTGACAACAGCCAAAAACATCCCAAGAGGAGGAGGGACTCCCGCAGACGCCGGATGGCTAAAACCTCCCCCCAGAGTGTGAAAACCGGGGAACAATCAAAAGATTTATGGCTCTCCCTCAGGCAGCTGTGGAATTCCATGCAACAGTTCGGAGATGTATTTTTTATTGAAGAAGCCAAGGTAAGAAAAATTACTATAGCTTTGGGAAGTAAGGCAGCCATTGGGATGGAGGCCCTGCATGATGCTGACCCCCCCCCCCTTACCGAGAGACTATAAAAGATTTATGGCTGCTCTGAGTAAAATGATGATTCGCTCACAGTGCGACAAACAAAAGCCAACATTGAATTCCTTAACCAGGGAAACAAGAACTGTGTAAACAGGGAGTTCCCCCCCCCCAAAAAAAATGCAGCTCTGCTATGAACTGGCTGCAGAGATGGGAAGTGATTTAATCCATGACAATTATAGCGAAAGTTGGAGAGAGAAGGCTACCTCCCCCCCAAGGAGCTCCAAATGAAAGGAAACCCAGATTTCTCATCCCCAAACTGAGCCCAAGGCCCTCTATTAGGGGGGAGAGGAGACCAGAGAAACCACTTGGGAGGAAAAGGGAGGCCGCCATGAAGGCATTGGAAGCTCATCCCCAAATCCACCCTGCCCCAGGGGAAGAGGAATCGGAGAAAAGTGAAACCAAAACTGATGACAATCGTCTAGTAAGCTCCCGATCGGGGCCCATGACTATCCCAGTGAAAGTTAAAGTGCCCTCTACTGGGGTGCAAGAAAATATGCTGGCTCTTTTAGATTCGGGTTGCACACGTTGCATCGTTAGCCCCGAAGTAGTGGAAATATTGGGGCTAAAACTAAAAACCTTGAAGGTCCCTATTGCTTTTTGCCAGTTGGGCGGCTCGATAGCTGGAGGGATTTGCCGTTTGTGGTCCAGGCGGATGCAAGTGACGTTGCAGTAGGGGC
Source organism: Thamnophis sirtalis (assembly GCF_051295495.1). Lineage (NCBI taxonomy): Eukaryota > Metazoa > Chordata > Lepidosauria > Squamata > Natricidae > Thamnophis > Thamnophis sirtalis. The sequence goes on from NW_028261388.1 coordinate 62,168,152, forward strand.
AGTATTACTACAAGCAAATGCTGATGGAAAACTACAACCTTGCGCTTACACCTCTCGGAAGCTAACTGAGACAGAGAGACGATGGGCTATATGGGAAAAGGAGGCTTTTGCAGTCAGGTGGGCTTTAATGACCTGGCGACATTTCTTGGAGGGGGCTAAACACCCTTTTGAGGTGTGGACTGATTATAAGAACTTGGAGGCGTTAAAAACTCCCCAAAAATTATCCCCCAAACAGATGAGATGGGCACAACACTTTAACAGGTTCAATTTCACTTTAAAGTATATCCCCGGGGGGGGGGGGAAGAACTTTATGGCAGATGCTCTTTCCAGACTCCCTCAATACAACAGCTCAAAGCTTAGTGTGGTTCACCCAGTCATCCCAGCAAAGAATCTTGCTGCTCTGGTGGTCACCATAAGCCAGAGCAGTTTTAATTTTGAGGTCACGAAGGACCTCGTCTCCAAACTTAAGGAGGGCCTTGATTCCAATGAGTGGTTTAAACAGCATTCCAATGAGTGTACCATGAAAGACCATCTACCTTGGATATGAGCTAAATTGTATGTTCCTGCTGCCATTAGAACTTTGGTTCTACAGGGCGGGGCATAACCTTTTCCTAGGGGGTCACAGCAACACTTGTAATAACAACACAAATAATTCATACACCATTCGAAAGCCCATCAAAAACTGAGTTTATTGACACGATTTAATAGTCAGTATGACCACCATTAGCCCTTCAAACAGCATTCAAACGAGGTGGATAAGAACACAACAAATCTTCAAACAGTTCCGTTCGATTTTCCAGATTTTCAAGAGGGCGGGGCATAACCTTTTCCTAGGGGGTCACAGCAAGATCGACAGCAGTTTACAACTTCCGCGACACCTCATTTTAAAGCCCATAAAAAACTGAATTGAATGAGCTATTAAATGTTAAATTTGTTTCGGTTGAAACTTTGAGAATGAATTTGGAAACTGTGTTGAAAAATCTGGAAAATCGAACGGAACTATTTGAAGATTTGTTGTGTTCTTATCCACCTCGTTTGAATGCTGTTCGAAGGGCTAATGGTGGTCATACTGACTATTAAATCGTGTCAATAAACTCAGTTTTTGATGGGCTTTCGAATGGTGTATGAATTATTTGTGTTGTTATTACAAGTGTTGCTGTGACCCCCTAGGAAAAGGTTATGCCCCGCCCTGTACAACGGGCCCATGACTCAAGCATGGCAGGCCATTTTGGATTTGTGAAAACTCTACATCTCATTAAACGGCAATTTTGGTGGCCGTCATTGAAGAAGGACATTGAGTCTTATGTGGGCAGTTGCCCCACATGTGCTGCTGCAAAGCACCCACCAGGGAAACCCCAGGGCCTACTCCAGGGTGTGGCCCGTCCGTAGACACCGTGGAAAGAAATATCTATGGATTTCATTGTTGAATTACCTGAAAGTCAAGGAAATACTGTGATTTGGGTCGTTACAGACTTGTTTTCCAAACAAGTTCATTTTGTTCCGTGTTCCAAAATCCTGTCGGCTAAATCCTTGGCTAAATTGTTTATTACACATGTATATCACCTGCATGGTGTACCAGACTGCATTATCTCTGATAAGTGTCATCAGTGGACTTGGACTCGTATCATCGTGATGTTGGCTCCTCCTTCCCTGGCACTGCTTTTGAGCATGAGCTGAGGATCTAAGACTACTATCAGATTGCTCACCCATCTCAAATAGGCAAATGCAAAACAACACATATTCTTGAGTAGGTTTATTCCCTTTGCCTTCCATCAACACTGATTTTATAAAATCCCTCCATATTTCATTATAATTGTTTCCTTTAATCACCTCTTTTTTAAAATTTAATTTCTGTTGTTACTTTATCATTTGTTGCCATATTCCAAATTTCATTATACCACTCATTTCTTTGAATATTCCAATTTTGTCCCCAATATTTAGCCATCACTAATTTAGCTGCCATTATCAAATTTACAATCAATTCCTTTTTTGTTTCATTTATATCCTGTTTTTCCACCAGTAATGCAATTCTCAGTGACATGTCTAAATTTACATTCAAAAAGTGCTCTAAATTCTCTAAACACCATGTCCCATATTTTTTGTGCACTGTCACAATCCCACTACATATGTTTATATGTTCCAACCTCTTTCTTACACCTCCAACAAATATTTGTATATTTACCATCTATTCAATTTAATTTATGTGGTGTTAGGTACGTGGTGAATCCTCCTACCAATTTTTAGTCTTACCAGAACTAATTACAACAATCTACTACATATTGATTTTACAGAAGATAATGTTGAAAAGGTTAAAACCATCTCTATCTATTGGCCCTGATGGATTATGTGCCTACTTCTTGAAAAAGCTTTCCACTGCCATAGCTGAACCTCTAAGCCCAATCTATTAGGTATCTTTCAGAATCAGCTCCTTGCCCGACCTATGGTCATTAACCACGGTCATTCCTAGCTTCAGATAGGGAGACCCCAGCCTAGTTGAAAATGACAGACCAGTCTCACTATGTTGCATCACCTATAAAGTCATGAAATCAATCATCAACCAATCCATTACCCTCCACTTAGAGACAAACAACCTAATCTCTAATAAGCAGTTTGGTGTCAGAAAAAAATTGTCCTGTAATCTGCAACTCCTACATTGCAGAAACATTTGAACTTCACAACTCAACCAGGGTAAAGCAACAGACATAATTTACATACACGTCTGCAAAGCCTTTGATTCAATGGTACATGACAAATTAAAACTAAGCTCTTACGGCATTTCCAGATCCCTGCACAAGTGGATAGCTGCGTTCCTGTCAAACAGGCAATAGGTAGTCAAAATAGGGAGTGCCCTATCAAACCCTGCACCAGTTAACAGCAGTGCCCCCAAAGGCAGTGTTTTAGGACCAACACTCTACTTTATATAAATGACCTTTGCAATCATATTATAAGCAGCTGCATTCTCTTCACTGATAATGTAAAACTATTTAACACCACTGACAATGCTGCTGCCCCACAAAGCGACCTTGACTACGTGTCAGAATGGTCAAACAATTGGCAACTCCAAATCTCAACCAACAAATGCTCTGTCTTACACATTGGAAACAAAAATCAACTCCAAATACAAGCTGAGTGGCTATGACCTTGTAGGCAACCCTCACTCTGTCAAGGACCTAGGAGTACTCATCTCAAACTATCTAAGCTCCAGATTTCACTGTAACAGCATTGCCAAAAAGGTATTAAGAGTTGTTAACCTAATTTTGTGAAGCTTCTTCTCCGGTAACATTGTACTAGGGCACACAAAACCTTTGCCAGACCAATTCTCGAATACAGCTCATCTGCCTGGGATCCACACTGTATATCAGACATTAATACAATTGAGCGAGTCCAAAGGTATTTCACAAGAAAAGTATTCCACTCCTCGGCTCACAATAGAATACCTTATGCCACTAGGCTTGAAAGTTTGGGCTTGGACAACCTAGAACTATGCCGCCTATGGTCTGACCTAAATGTAGTACATAAAATTGTCTGCTACAATGCCCTACCTGCCAATGATTACTTCAGCTTCAACTGCAATAATACACGGGCAAACAATAGATACAAACTCAAGATAAACTGCTTCAAACTCAATTGCAGAAAATACAACTTCAACAACAGAGTGGTCAATGTACTACCTGACTCTATTGTTACATCCTCAAACCCCCATAACTTTAACCTTAAGCTATCTATCATGGACCTCACCCCTTTCCTAAGAGGTCTGTAAGGAGGCATGCATAAGTGTACCAGCGTGCCTACCATTTATTTGTACCCATTTCCTGTGTTCATGTCTACGTTTATACTTTTACCTGTTATGCGGTACATGTTTGACAAACTAAATAAATAATAAAATTATAATAATAAATATATAATTTATTGCCCACAACATATGGCCTAATATTTAATTATTGCATACTGTCAAATATAAGATTGGATTCAAATTGGGCAGCAAAATTTCCAAACCGGCAACTTCAAACTAGATTAGATTAATTTTTGACTCTTCTTCTCCTTAATAGGAGCTGGTCATTTTTGTAGCATTGCAGTTTCTTCAGAATAACTGAAATTTTTATCAAAAGAAATATCTCCTTTAATTTTTCCCAAATAAGATAGCAAATCTTTAGTGGTATTTCTGAAGCTAATTTTTAAGAATCAATAAACCACAGAATGAAAGAAAAACATATTTTACCTCCATTGTTATTTGATAACCTTGGAAAGCCTTTAATCTCTTTTGTTTCTCTTCTTCTTGCCCCATACTTATCCATGTGTCTGTAATTAAAACATTGGCCCCCTTGGCAGCTTCCAATGGGTTAGTTGTCAGAAGCAATTTGGTGCCATACTGATCAAATAAAGGAAAAGAGGTATGCTAAGTTAACATGCTGTAGACTAGAAATCACATTTTAAAATGTAATGCTCATACCTTTATAGAATATTCTTCAGCTATTTTGATTACAGTGGAATTTGGTTCAAAACCCTATCAAATAAGAAGAAACATTACAGTATGATCTAATATTGATAAAACCTTCTTTAACATTCTGAAAATGGGCTAATTATAAAATGCCTAGCCTTGTAATGGTCTCTCTACATAGCAGGGTAAAAGAGAAAGGAAATGCTGAAATGTGTGTTATGTCACAATTTAACTTATACCAAATTAAAGTTTGTTCTCTAATAAGTGTCTATCAGGAAATAAAATAATTATCTAGTTTCATTACTGTTGCCTAGATGATTAGAAGGTACTGAACACATTTAATGTGGGCTTTCTACATATACAATAAGTGGTATGTCTTAGAATTTTTCCCACCCTTCTTCAAGGACTGTCACGTTCATGTGGTAGGTTGTTACTATTATATAATGCCAATAGACTTCCTTTTCAAGTACAATGATAAAGATGGGGCGATTTTGGTTATGGTTTGAACTGGAAGATGACTAGATTGTAGACAGAGTTTATCTTTTTTATCAAGTATCTTTTTTATCAATCATAGAATAATTTCTGGACATCTGTACAGTAGTCTTTGCTTACTGACCTCTCTTTCAGCAGGACCCCCTGTCTGTTAGAAATTGCAAAGGGGTTGGATGAGTGGTACTTAGCACTGGTCCTCAAAATCCCAGCCATTGGAGCACTCCAGCCATGTGATTACAATTCAGATGCTTGGCAATCACCTCATGTTTACAATGGTTGCAGCAATGTTCCACAGTCACATAACCACTATTTGCAGCCTTTATTGCCAGATTTAAGTTAATAAGGAAGCAAGCAAGGAAAATTGCACATTGCTCTGGTATGTCCCCCCCCCCCTGCATTCCTGCATCCCACCATGTTTTCTTGGGCCTCCCTAAATTTACACATATGCTTGCATGCATCCCATGCCTTCTTTTCTGGCCTCCCTGTGCTCACATGCACCCGGTGCAGTCCTTTCCCAGTCTCCCTGTGCTTACACACACCCATCAGCACCTTACTCCCTCATTCTCACTGTATGTGCTGAACTGCAGCACCCCATTTCAATTCATGCGTGGCTTGTGCCAGGCTTCCCAAGGTCATACCTACCCCTGTGGCACCCCCACTCCTTACCTGGGACTACTGTCACTTTCAACTTAACGATTGCACTGCATCCTCCTTCCCTGCACTTGCATCACTTGTGCTGGACTATAGTATCCCATCTCCCTCAACTCATTTATAGCCTGTGCCAGGCTTCCCAGGGCCTTTCCCATTCCCTTTGAACACCCTCCTCCCAGACTCCTGATGCTTCTCCCACAGTGACGTGCAGTCAGGGGAGGCAGGGGAGGCAGAGCCTCACCACTGTCATCATGAAAAGAAAAAAAATGTAAAAGGAAAAAGGCGAGAGCTGAGGTCAGGCTGAGCTAGTTGCTGCCAGAGTCACTGTGGATGACTCTGCTTAGTGCTTAACTATTTTAAAAAGCCTCTAAAAAGCGCCCTCTACAGGAGGAGGCAGGAGAATGACGTGCCTCATCTAGTCTGACTTCAGGCGTTTTATGATCACTCGAGCAAAGTTAAGCAAGGGTTAAAAGCCGAAAAATTCCTGATGTAGGTGAAGCACGTCATTCTCCTGCCTCCTCCTGTAGAGGGCGCTTTTTAGAGGCTTTTTTAAACAGTTAAGCAGAGTCATCCACGGTGAGGCAGCAACTAGCTCAGCCTGACCTCAGCTCTCGCCTTTTTCCTTTTACATTTTTTTTCTTTTCATGATGACAGGCAAGAGCAGAGTTGAAATCCTCTCTGAAATAGCTGGAAAAGGTACATGTGGGTCGGAGGGAGGGGGAGGAATTCAAACTTCATCCTCCTGGTGTGGGGCTTTGGGCAAAGGCTGGAGGGAAGTGCTCTCTCTCCCCAAGTGTAGTTTGATTGCAGACAGAGCCTCGTTGTCTTTTCAAACCTGTAATCAGTGAAGCTGGGCTGGATCCTTCCGGGGCTGGGGGAAAGTGTGTGTGCTCCAGTATGGCTCTTTGATTGGCTTCCTGCCTCCTCCTGTGGTCTCCATGACTCCCTCCAATCCAACTTTGTGTGTGTGTGTGAGTGTGTGTGTGTGTGTGTGTGTGTGTGCTATTTGAGAGAGAGTTTGAGTGAGAGAGGGAAGGGGATAGGAGAGATAGTCCAATCCAACTTTTGTGTGTGTGTGTGTGTGTGTATGTGTGTATATGTGTGTTTGAGAGGGGGGGAGGGAGGGAGAGAAGGAGGAAGGAGGGGAAGGGAGAAGAAAAAGAAAAAGAAAGAAGGAAACTTATTTCGCAAAGGAGAAAAACAAATGCTGTCACTTTAAATCGGAACTGAGCATTCCTGGCTGTGGAATTCTGGGAGCTGAAGTCCACAAGTCTAAAAAAATTTGTGTCAGTGCCTCTCCATTCTCTCTGCTTTCCTAATAGAATATCCTCAGGATGATAATCCTGAGTTATACTCTACCATATTTTGAAAGTCCATGTTGGGTGAAGGCTATACAAAGGGAATAAGGTGTATGGTAGCAAATATTTGCAAGTCATATTTGCAAAATGTGGACAAGAGTTATAATATGCTCTCTTTTAAATTATTTCTGGTCCACCAAATTCCTCATAGTTAAACTGATGACTAGAGGTAGTAGACAAAAAAATAAATAAATGAGTTACCTCTTCTGTACATCTCATACTATGTTTAAAATCTTTTAAACATTGAAGCATCACAAATGGAGTTCTGTTTATAACAGTAAAATTCCCTTACCTTTGGAGTAGCAACATGAAGATTCATCCCAAATTTAGCAGCACTTAACAGAATAGAGTTTAGAACATTGTTTCCATCACCTATCCAACTGAGGGTCAATCCATTCAAGGACCTATAATGTTCCTATCCCCAAAAATAAATAAAACAAAGAAAGAGAGAGGAGAGAAGGAAAGCGAGAGATAATATAGAAATTGAAATCTTTTGAGATAAGGAGCAAGTAGAACAATGTTAATATGCATAATATAGCAATAGTATTGCATATTTATTAAATCTGAATAATATTTTAATCATAAATTGCAGGTAGTAATTGGCAATAAGTATTGGTTTGGGCTTATTTGTTGTCAATCTAAATTTTATCTGCTCTTCTTTATTTCATTGCAAGGTATTATATTTTGTTAATACAATTATTGTTAGAACTGTTCATTATTATCCATTATTGTTTTGAATTACTATTTTAGCCAAGGGTGAATCAATACATTATTGTTATAATAATAAATGGAAAATCATATTTAACCCTGCAATAGCTTTTGTGGGGGGTGGGAGGGGGTGGCAGACTGAAATTCTGTTAGCATAGTAGTCTTAGCGTCTAGGGAGATTCTCAATCATCCAGGTCATGGATGTCCCAAAGGTACTTTTTTCAAGAGGCAGCTGGACATTCTGGTTTTTCTTTGAAGACGTTTGGCTTCTCATCCAAACCTCCAGGTGACTTTAATGACCCGCTAAAAGAATACAAATGAACAGCTGTCTGCAGGGAGCATAAATCCTTTCATTTCCTACCATCCAGTCAGAGCTGAAAAAGCTTCTTAGATGAGAAGCAAAACGAAAACCAGAAAGTACAGTTGCCTTTTGAAAAAAGCACCTTTGGGATAATAGCCTTAGATAATTCTAATAGCCATTGCTAGCCAATAAAAAAGTATTCTGTAATCCCTCAACACATAGACAAAGTTATATCAGATGATGGCAGTGACATGCGGTGAGGTTGATACCTGGTGAGGCTCAGCAGGGCAGCGGTCGGCCTCGGCGGGGGGAGGGAATTTGCATTGCGGGAGCAACCAAGCGCCCGGGTCTGCAGCAAAGGCGCTTGGTGGCTCCCGCGATGCAAAGTGCCCCGCTGCCCCCCCCTGCTGTCCCGGCCTGCGTCCGCTGCTTCTCCAAGCTCCGCCGCTGGAAGTCCCGGATCGCCTCTGGGGGAAGGCTGAGTGAAAAACGGAGCGAAGCTTCTCTGCGGCCTCCCGGCGCTGCCCAGAGGCTCTTGCAGGAGCACGTGTCGGCGGCTGGCCCCGCCGGGCGAAGGAGGGGTGGTGGCGGCGGCGGCGGCAGCGGCTGCTTTAAGTGCTCCCTTGTCTCACAGCCGGGGCCGCTCCAGGCCGCCGGCCGCTGACACATGCTCCTGCAAGAGCCTCTGGGCAGTGCCGGGAGGCCGCAGAGAAGCTTCGCTCCGCTTCTCACCCAGCCTTCCCCCAGAGGCGATCCGGGACTTCCAGCGGTGGAGCCTAGAGAAGCAGGCCGGGGCAGCGGGCGGCAGCATCGGGGATGGTGGGGCACTTTGCATCGCGGGAGCCGCCAAGCGCCCAGGTCTGCAGCAAAGAGGCAGCCTCCTCCTTCTCGCCCACTCCTCTCTCCTCTGAAGCACGCCCCGCCCAACGTAAGCGTGCTCAAGAAGACACGATTGGCTGCTTCCAAATCAGGAGGCGGGAGAATTAGTGCCTCTTTTCCATCTGAACTTCTTTGCCTTTTAACTCTTTATTAACTTTTGGAAGGCGAAAAATTCCTTATGGAAAAGAGGCCCCGAGTTCTCTCGCCTCCTGCTTTGGTTAACACTAAGCAGACACCAAGCCACTGTGAGCTGGAATCTGGTAGCAACTATCTTGGCTTTAATTATTTAAAAAAATATATTTAAATTTCTTTCTTTTTCCTGAGGAGACTGGTGAGGCTCCGCCTCCCTTGCCTCTAGTGACTGCACGTCCCTGGATGATGGAAGCCAAACAGTAATTTCCATTGCATTCCATTCCTTCTGCATCCCAGAATCGGGGTGTGTGTGTGAGAGATATGGTTGATAATGTAAATATTCCAAAGGGTAACTTATATGGGGATTTATTAGCACAGCAAATGGGCAGTGAATTGCTATAAAAAAGTAAATCATGTTATAACTGAAAACATATCAATTCTTGACGATGAAATATACTATAAAAGTGAAAACTATGGTAGATAAAATGATACCAGACAAATAGAAAATATGAAAATGGCTTAATTAATTATATGTTATGAAATTGCATGATGTTATACTTTTAAAACAGTTTAAGTAGGCTGACTGCTTCTCATTTTCAATTAAAAGTATTTACTAATTCATGATATTACTATATAGTTGTTCCATTAGCTCTTCATCTATATTTATTATGGAGAAAAAATTCAATCACAATACATGGATGCCTGGGAAAGGCTTCAGTGTCTTCTGCAGTGCAGAGATTTTTGGTATCCTGAAGGGATGTTCTTGGTTTTTTTTTCATGCACTGAAAGACATCCAGTCAAAGATAATTTGGGTGATTCATCCAGTCAAAGGAATGACGGTACACTTTAAGTAGCAAGTGGTTGCTCAATCATTAAAAACATATTTCGTTCACGCACATATTTTTATAAAACAATTAAGCAAGGAAGTGTATATATAAACCTTATTTCATATGTAGTGGTATTGAAAGAAAATAAGCTGAAGGGATACAAACTTTCATATATGAGGGAGGAAAAAGAGTGTTTCAGGTGGCGGGCAGTTCCAGGCTGCCAGGATCACAGATCCATCTCCCGGGCCAGGAGCAGAAGCCGACCACCCTCCGCATGGGTCAAGGATTAATCCAGACTGGGCTACATTTGGAGGGAGCCAGGCAAGTGGGAGCTGTGCACGGCGGGCAGAGAATGTGTGTGTGGTGGTGGTGGTGGGTTCCTCCGGTGAACACTCAATGCCACCTTTCCTTCTTGAGCTCCAAAGCTTTAGGTGGGCAGGCAGGATGTCACACCAGCTGCCTTCACCCCTGGCCAGCCTGGAAGGCCAGATGGTCATTAGGGAGGCTTTTGGGTGGGGGCTAGAAGCGAACTTTGCAGGAGACTCATGCCTGGCCCCAGGGATGCTGTGAAAAAGCAGGGATCAGTGGAGGCAAATAAGCCAAGACCAGATGCCAGGTGCACAATGGGGTCTTTTGAGATGGGGGAAGGGTGTGGCGCAGGGTTTTGTTTTGCCTCCAAGTTGCAGGTTGGAAAGGGGCTGCTCCGCTTTAATGAAGCGAGGCTGAAAGTGAGTCATCCATGGGGGGATGAGGGGTGCTCTCCCTCCATTTCTGAGGGAGGAGGGGGAAGCAACTTGTCTAAGAGTGGAAATGGGCAGCCAGCAGCTGATGGGTAGCCAACGGGAGATAAAAAGGCGGTCTCAGTGTTTGGGGGGGGGTCAGAAGAGAAAGAAAAGTGGGGGAAATCCACTGGCCAAAGGATGAATGCCTTTGCAAAGGAGAATCTTTGTGCCCAAAGCAATTCAAACTGATTTTTTTTTAAAAAAAGTGGGGGAAGCTTAGCGGCTCCTTAGGCATCCCTGCTTCTCCAGACCACCCAGGCAGAGGCTGGCTGGTTTCTGCTCCTGGCCCAGGAGATGGATCTGTGATCCCTGCAGCCTGGAACTGCCCACAGCCTGAAACACTCTTTTTCCTCCAAGATTGCAAAAACAGGGCGTGTGTTCCTCCTGGCCAGTTCCATCTCCCATTCCCAGCCAATCAGCTGCTCCTGATAAATCAGGCTGCAATAATGTGCTGAAGCTAACCAGGCCGTTGGCTGCAAGAATGCTAGCCAGATTAATATTGATGGATGCTGCTAGGCAGAGGCAGAAAGTTTTTTCCTGTTTTCCTCCCCAAAAATTAAGGTGCATCTGATGCAACTTATACTCTGAAAAATACGGTATTTTTTCATTGTTTCACTCCTTTTTGAAATATGACTTCAGGGATTTGGACAGAAAGAAATAACAACAGTCACAAATGTTTATACAAACCTTGATGATCTGGTATCATACAGTCTATATACTGTATTTTTCAGAGTATAAGATACACCTTTTTTTCTCAAAAAAGAGGCTGAAAATCTGGGTGCATCTTATACATTGAATACAGAATTTTTTTTGCCTCCTGAAGTCCCACTCACAAAAATGGCCGTGCATACCCTTATGGAGGCTTTCAGAGAGCTCCTGGGGGCTGGGGAGGGCAGAAATGAGCAAAAAATAGGCTGTTTTTTGCCCCCCCAGCCCCCAGCAGCACTCTTTAAGCCTCCATGAGGCTATGCATGCATTTATTTATTTTTTACAAAAAAGGGCCCGTTTTTGCAGGGAAAAACCTAGTTGGTAATGAAATGTCTGCAACAAAACCACCAAGCACAGAAAACCCCACAGTTCAACCCTGAACTACAAATACTTTCTTCTACCAATTTCTTAACTTAAATTCAAATCTTAACTCTCTAAGATAGACCTATACATACGCTTAAGCTCAAATATACCTAATTTTTAGCACAAATTGCTAAAATTATACTTTAAATCAAAGAATGGAAAGCTATTACCTGGAGTGTAAGATAATCAGCTAAAATCTGGATAGGATGATCAAAATCAGACAACCCATTTATCACTGGGATTGCGGCTTCTTCTGCAAGTGTGATTAGGTCGCAATGTTTATATACTCTGGCCAAGATTGCATCTGTCATGGTTGACAGTACCCTATAGAAAACAAAATATAAAGCTTTTGCAAAGGATCAATGCAATTCTCAGCGTTCCAAATAGCATCCAAAATTAAATCAGAGTCCAAGGCAAAGTATTGCTCAAAGTTCCAAATTATTAAGAGAGCCATGTTGGCACATCTGGGGGAAACTCGAACCTGACCTTCCTAGTTTTTCCCCCACACAGTTCATGCTCTTGCTCCCACACCCACAAGTCCATCACATGGTCCAATCTTCCACTGCCATGCTGGCAGTTCCACCCATCCAGTTCCAGTTAGGTGCAGAGGTGTACAAACGATGACCTTGGATTCTAGAAAGGAATTTTAATTTGGCTATATAGCATTTTACTCCATACCATCCCCCCTCCCATTTTCCCACAATAGAAACAGTATAGTAGAATAATAAAAAGTGTGGCAGGCCAAAGATCCAAAAAGGAATATGGCTGCAGGCCTGACAGCAATAATTATCTCTCCCAATTTTCCTTCTACCTGAATAATTTAAACCATTTTACACACTTTAAAATATGTAGCAGTACATGTCTATGTGCCAGTTATGTTGCAGGAGATGCACACAGATATACAGTATCAATGTAATGTTATGAGAAAGCAGGCAAGTGGCTAAGTTCACACATAATGTTAATTTATGTCATTATTGAATAAAATTAAATTGACTGACTTCAACCATAAAAATATATTGTAACTGCTGAAATTCTGTATCATATTTATTCAAAATAAGCAAATAACAATATTTAGAAAGGGATGTATTAACTTAACTATTGAAACTAAAATATACATACTTTATAAATATGCACAAAGTAACTAGTCTTTATATCTTTAAACTTCACTTATATATGTATTTACACACACACACACACACACACACACACACACACACACACACACACACGGTATTCAGCAGGTTCTGATCACGTCTGGAGAATTGGTAGCAGAAATTTTGAGTAGTTCAGAGAACCGGTAAAAACCACCTCTGACTGGCCCTGCCTCCATTTATTCTCTACCTCTCGAGTCCCAGCTGATCAGAAAGAAATGGGAATTTTGCAGTAACCTTTCCCTGGAGTGGGAAGAGAATGGGGATTTTACAGTATCCTGCCAATTACATGCCCACCAAGCCATGCCACACCCACCAAGTCACACCCACAGAACCGGTAGTAACATTTTTTTGAATCCCATCTCTCTCTCTCTCTCTCTCTCTCTCTCTCTCTCTCTCTCTCTCTCTCTCTCTCTCTCTCTCTCTCTCTCTCTCTCTCTCTCTCTCTCTCTCTCTCTCTCCCTCCCTCCCTCCCTCCCTCCCTCCCTCTCTCTCTCTCATACACACACACACACAGCTAGCAACATGAAGGATTTACGTAAATAATATTTAATTCTAGATTACAGAACTTTAAGGATTTCGTCTGTGAAGAACGTCTTAAGACAGTGATATTTTTAAAAAAATAATTTGTTTGTTTTTAGACAAACAAACACAAACAAAACATAAAACATAAAACCATCTTCCAGTTACATACAGTGTGCTGGTTGGTTACAAAACCTTTGTACAGCCTCTCCATAGTCCTCATTTACAATTTATATAAAATCTCATATTATCTAGTATATATGTATACATTATCATTATTAATCATTTATGTGACTATAACTATTATTACTTCATTTTATGTTAGATATTCTGAATTTTAAATTTAATTTATATTATGGCATTTCATTACATTATCCTAAATCCATCCAATGGTAGTACATCTTTATATTACCGTATTTTCACGACCATAAGCCGCACTGAAAATCCTAAAATTTTATCAAAAACCAGCAGTGCGGCTTATAACCCGGTGCGCTTTATGTGTGAAAAAAGATAGAAAATCTCTCCCTCCCGACGCTCAAACTTGAAGCTCGCAAGCATGCACACGTCCCTCGGGTCTCTCCCTTCAACCTCGCTACTTTCTCAGTCGGCGAGCAGAGAGCCACCCAGTTCCCAGCCCCTATAGACTGAGCTGTTCCGTCACCCCCGCCACCGCAAGAAGGGACGGCAAAAGGGACGGCTGACCGGCTCAGCCCTTCAGGATTTGCCGGCGCCGAGCACCCCATCCGCCCCGGCAGTCGCCCTGCCTAACTCCGCTCCGCGCCCCAGCCGGCTCTGCGCTGCCGGTCAAGGGCGCGCGGGTGGCCGGTGCGGCGCCGGTCTTCCCAGCACACCACGCCGGCCGGGCAAGAGCCGGGAGAGCAGCGGAGCCCGAAGCCTCCCGCTAGCCGACGCCTGCCACGTGCGCCCACCCGCCCGCCTCGGGGACCGCAACCCGGGCGCCCTGCCCGCCGCCGCCCGGTTTGGCTTCCCTGGCCGCGGCGCCCCAGGCCCCCACGCTGGCGATCTCCCGGGGTGGCGAGGCTGCGCGGGGCCGCTCAGCGGAGGAAGGCGGCCGCCTGGCGGGAGAGGCTCGGCCGAAAGGTGCTGGGGCTGGAGCCGCAGAGCCAGGCATGCCTTCCGCCCGGGAAGTCCTGCCCCTTCATCCCCGAAGGCCGGCGCGCGGTGAGGGGGGCCGGCGTGGGGGCGAAAGTACTTTACACATGCTCCACGGTCGCCGCGCTCTCCGTCCCAGCCTTCGCCGAAGCCGGCGGGCTGCCTCCCGAAGAAGCCGCCGGAGCGTCCCAAGCCAGAAAATGCCCCAACTCGGGCAGACGGAGTTCCAAGTTGCAACCTGTGCACGTGATTCGATGAGGAACCAAGGGGAGCCGGGTCTCTGAACGCGGCTTATAACCCGGTGCGCTTTATATGTGGAAAAAGTTTAAAAAATTAACGTTAATTGATACTGCGGCTTTTAATCCGGTGCGGCTTTTGGTCGTGAAAATACGGTATATTCTATATCATTCCATTATCCTTGTATTGTAAGATTCTCTAGTATATTTCATTTCCATATATTTTAACTAACCATTGATAAAATAAATCCCATATCTTATAAAATTGTTTATCTTCTTTTTTTATTAAAAGTTTTTTTATTTAAAATTTTCAAAACAAACACAACACAAAGAATCCTCCTTTACATACTGTAGAAAGTGTATCAGTTGGTTACAAAAAGCTTTCGTGCATCTCTTCCACTATCGTCACAAAATTCGCATTAACTCAAGTATTTTAAATCAGATATTTGTATACATATTACCATCGTCATACCTCCATTTTCATTTGACTATAATTGTTTAAACGTCCTTCATCATAAAATGTACCAAGATTTTAAAAACCTGACCACATACTGGCATTTCATTTGTTATTTTTAATATCCTCCAATAACACTATATCCTTATGGCTTATTCTGACTAAACATCAATAATATTTAGTAACAAAAATTTCTAATCCTCCTTTCCAAATCACTGTTTACAATTTACTTCCAATTTCCTTATGTTGTACCCATCTACATCTACATCTACATCTACATCTACATCTACATATCTATCTATCTATCTATCTATCTATCTATCTATCTATCTATCTATCTATCTATCTATCTAATATCTATCTATCATATATATATATATATATATATATATATATATATATATATATATATATATATATATATATATATATATATATATATATATATATATATATATATATTACAACCCCTGGTAAGCCCCAATTATGGGAGGAAGCTAACTGCTTCCATCATCTGTCAATCGGCTCGTCACAAGAGTCCATCACGACAGAAACCCAATATTTTTACTGTTGCCTTTTGTTATATTTGTGTTTTTTTTATTTGTGCTGATAAATAAATAAAGGGAGACTAATATAGATCTATTTCAAGCTATTTAGCTCTCATCAGCTAGCCATACCCTTACTGGGATTTGAACCTTGGCTATATTACATACTAGGCAGACTTCTTAGCCATTAGGCCACAGGCTCTTATCCGTTATCAGCGAAGCCAGGGTGAAAGGTATCTATTAGATTTTTACAACCCCTGGTAAGCCCCAATTATGGGAGGAAGCTAACTGCTTCCATCATCTGTCAATCGGCTCGTCACAAGAGTCCATCATGACAGAAACCCAATATTTTTACTGTTGCCTTTTGTTATATTTGTGTTTTTTTTAATTTGTGCTGATAAATAAATAAAGGGAGACTAGTATAGATCTATTTCAAGCTATTTAGCTCTCATCAGCTAGCCATACCCTTCCTGGGATTTGAACCTAGGCTATATTACATACTAGGCAGACTATATATATATATTCTAATCCCAGTAAGGGTATGGCTAGCTGATGAGAGCTAAATAGCTTGAAATAGATCTATACTAGTCTCCCTTTATTTATTTATCAGCACAAATAAGAGCCGACGTGGCGCAGTGGTTAGAGTGCAGTACTTCAGCTGACTGTTAGCTGCAGTTCAGTGGTTCAAATCTCACCGGCTCAGGGTTGACTCAGCCTTCCATCCTTCCGAGGTGGGTAAAATGAGGACCCGGATAGTTGTTGGGGGCAATATGCTGACTCTGTAAACCGCTTAGAGCGGGCTGAAAGCCCTATGAAGCGGTATATAAGTCTAACTGCTATTGCTATTGCTAAATACAACATATATATATACACACACATTGTTATCATAACACATTGTTCATTCATTATCATAGCATTTCCCCCACTCTAATAATAAAAACTTAGCTAAATTCAACTTAGTTCTTTTTTATTAACCTTTATATATAACCAAATAATTTCTAATTTTCCTTTTATAGGTACCATTCAATATTCATATCCAATTACTACTTGTCATACCAATACATATGTATACATTATTATCATTATCAGTTGTTTATTTAACCATATCTATTGTCACTAAATTTCACTAAATTTCACTAGTTTTAGATTCTACACTTTCATCTATCAACCTGTATCTTTCCAATAGCAAAACAATCTCATGTTTTCTGCCATTTGTGGTATCAGTCCTCTAATCATCTCCTTAATCAAATTTGCATGGACTCCTCTGCAATTCATTGCTTATTGAGTGTCTCATGTAATTTTGATGCCCTTCTTCTGTTTCCTTGATCAGCTTATCTTTAATTGTCAGTGGTGTTATCAATGATGTTGCTAATAAAATTTATCTCTTTAAATCCATAAATTTTATTTTTTCTTCTTCTGTATCTTGCCATCTGGGGTAAAGTTCCCCTCCATTTAATTCCTCTTTCTGTATTCCACTCTTTCCATTTCCAGACACATACCAATCACCATAGATATCAGCGGATTTGATTTCTTTGTGATCATTTTTCTCTTTGGTTTTTAGGACTCTAACCTCCACTTTTTCCACTTGATAAACATCTCCAACTTCTTCATCATATTTTACTGTTAGATGCTCTAGATTTTCCAACTTCTTCTCCGTCCTCTCAAATGTGTTTGATAATTTCTGAATTTCAAACATTATCTTTTGCAATCTGAAAGCTTCTTTCTGCTGTTGAAATTGAGGTTGAGGTTAAGTTTTATTAGATTTATATGCCGCCCTTCTCCCAAGGACTCAGGGCAGCATACAACATAAAAGAAAACACACATTACAAAAATTAAATGGACATTAAATAAAGTATCCCAAAAAACCCAATTGATATTTACAATAACATTTTAAAAATTAAATTAAAATTAACAACCAAATTAATCCTATATTTTATTCTATTCTGGCCAGGCCGGCTTCCTGGAAAAGCCAACTTTTTAGGGCACATTGGAAGGACCGGAGGTCAGGGATTATGCGAAGCTCCGGGGGCAGCCCATTCCAGAGGGAAGGCGCTCCCACAGAGAAGGCTCTCCCCCTGGGGGTCACTAACCAACACTGTCTGGCTGACGGCACCCTGAAGAGGCCAACTCTGTGGGATCGCACTGGATGGTGGGAGGCTACTGGTGGCAGTAGGTGGTCTCGCAGGTACCCTGGGCCTAAGCCATAGAGCACTTTAAAGTTCATAATTAGTACCTTGAATCCCACCCAGAAGACAACCGGCAACCAGTGCAGGCTACCTAAAAGGGGTGTAACATGGGAGCACCTAGGTACCCCCATGATAACCCGCGTGGCTGCATTCTGGACCAGCTGAAGCCTCTGGGGGCTCTTCAAGGGCAGCCCCATGTAGAGAGTGTTGCAGTAGTCCAGGCGAGAAAGGACGAGGGCATGAGTGACTGTGCACAGAGCATCCCAATCCAGAAAGGGGTGCAACTGACGTATCAGGCAAACCTGGTAAAAGCCCCCCTTGGTCACGGCTGTCAGGTGTACTTCTAAACTAAGCCAGGTATCCCGACTCCCAGATTGCCGCCCTCTCTGAGGGGGGTAAAGTTTCCTAAGTTGTGCCATAATTTCCAGCTGACAAATACTGCTGTTCTGGCTTGAAGGATTTTTACAAGGTTAAACATAAATTCATAGTAAAATCTTCTCTTCACTTTCTCTGGTTAGAGATATAGTTCAAAAGGACACCTGTGTAAACAATTCGTCCTTTGGTTTTTATCATTCTCTATAAACAAACTGTGAGACTTTGAATTGCCAAGCCAGACTGTTCAGTGAGGAAAGTGAAAGTGCTTTGTTCCCAATACACAAGCCTCCAGCCTTCGAGCTACAACACTAACTTTCCCTCTGTTAGAATTCTCTTTCTTTCCTTCCTTCTTTTCTTTTCTTTCTTATATTCCAAGTTAAAAGAATAAAAATCAAATTCTTGAGTAAAATAGAGAAGAAAAAGAGAAATACATATGTAGTAATGAGGAAGGAGAATTTTAGTCCATAGGTTGCAATAATAATAATAATAATAATAATAATAATAATAATAATAATAATAATAATAATAATTACAGCTGCTGTAAAAAAATCGCGCAGACTGATTATAAATTGCGGCACAATTCAGTAGCACAAATGATCCATTGGAATTTGTGCAAAAATTATAATATTAAAACAGCAACAAACTGGTGGGAACATCAGCCTGAAAAAGTCACAGAAAATCAGATGGTCAAGATCTTGTGGGATTTCCGTATACAAACCGACAAAATACTGGCGCATAATACACCAGACATCACACTGGTTGAGAAAAATAAGGTCACAATCATAGACATTGCAATACCAGGTGATAGCAGGATCGCCGAGAAGGAACATGAAAAAATCGCAAGATACCAGGACTTAAAAATCGAAATTCAACGACTATGGCACAAACCAGCAGTGGTAATTCCAGTGGTAATTGGCACACTGGGTGCTATTCCAAAAGCACTGGAATTACATTTAAAACAGTTAAATATTGACAAAATCACCATCAGTCAAATGCAAAAAGCCGCACTGCTTGGATCTGCACGCATATTACGAAAATACGTTACGACGTCCTAGGCCCCTGGGTGGGGCCCGACTAGTAACCAATGCCAAATCCGGCGAAACAACTGGCCGCTGTGATACAATTGTACAATAATAATAATAATAATAATAATAATAATAATAATAATAATAATAATAATAAAAATGATAGAAGAAAACTTAATCCACTCATTTTAAAAGCCTTGCATAAATTCCATCCATTTAAGAGCAAGATAACACACTGACCAAAACCATTCAAAACTTAATTCCGCCACTTATTTTTTCTGTTCTCAGATTTAAATTAATTTTAAGTTTTTTGTAGGCAGTCTCTTTTAAAATGGTAAAAATTCCTCACCAGCTGTAAACACTTTTTCTTTCTGTTTCCTTCCATTTGGAGCTGCCCAACTCTATCAGCCTAGGGGCTGTGCTTTTATCTCCAGCTAGAAGAACTTCTTCTGGGTTGATCAGGGACTTTGCGGTGTCCCTGAGATCAGCAGGACGTATTCTTCACATTCACCATCTCTGCGGGACAGTTTAGGTCCGATTGGACCACCCAGTGATAAAAGTTTTGATAGAGATCTCAGAGCATTGAGATCGCATGTCCGTCTTGTAGCGACATTGGCTCTTCCTCCAAAATTGTTTATCTTCTTGTTCTCTGATTTCAAATGTCAGTTTGCTCATTTCGTCACATTCCATTATTTTCTGAATAACTTCCTCCTGTGTTTTCTTGTTTTTCCATTTCTTTGCAAATACAATTCTAGCTGCTGTTAACACATTTACAATCAGATATTTCAATTCTCTACTTTCCAGCAAAATCCCCAATAAGAATATCTCTGGTTTGAAGTCTATGTTTTTCTATCATTTTTTCCAACCATGTGTAAAATTTTAGTCCAGTATCTTTTAGCTTCTGCACATGTCCACCACATATGGTAATATGAGCCTGGTATCTGATGACATTTCCAACATTTTCTGGATTTATTCTTAAACATTCTTGCTATTCTAATCAGGGGTAAGTGCTACCTGTAAAACATCTTATACAAATTTTCTTTATAGCCTGTTGACATTGTCATTTTATAATTTTGAGACCACAATTTTTGCCATTTCTCTAAACCAAACCCATGTCCAAAATCCCCCCCACAAAGCAATAATTGTTTCTTTAACTTGTTCCTCCTCTAGCTTAACCTCTAATAAGTATCCATATGTTTTTTAATCATCTTTTCATCGGTACCTTTCAGGATTTTATCTAAGTCAGTCATTTTATCATAAAAGCCTTCTATTTTAAAATCTTTATCATATCTAGAATGTATTTGCACATATGAAAACCAATTCATCCTTATACCTTGTTCTTCCAGTTCTCGCATAGATTTAAGTTTACCCTTAGCATTCAATATTTCACCATATCTAACTGTTTGTTCCTTTTTATATGTTATTGGATATGAAAAAACTTCAATAGTTGATAACCAGACTGGAATTTTTAAATAATGATGCCTTTTAATCTTCTCCCAGCTTAATAACAAAGCCTCACGTATATGTCTTCTGAAGTATCCCTGTGTTTTAATTCCCTTGTTCCATAAGAAAGCATGCCATCCCAACAACAGATCATGTCCTTCTAGTGTCAATAGTCTAGAATTTCTTAGCGTTATCCATTCCTTAATCCACATCAAGCTTGTTGCCTGATAGTATAACTACCAATTAGGCAGGCCAAATCCTCCTCTTGTTCTAGAATCTTGCAACAGGTTTAATTTTATTATTGCTTTCTTTTCCTGCCAAATATACTTCAACACTATTTTATTTAGATCTTCAAAATATTCTTTCCCTAATCTGATTGTAATTGTCTGGAACAAATATAAAATCCTGGGTAGTATATTCATCTTGATTGTTGATATTCTCCCAATTAGTGATACCTGTAAATTTTCCCATTTCATCAGGTCTGTCACAATCTGTTGTTTAAGTTTATGATAATTATTTTCTTTAAGTGTACTGCATCTTGCTGTCAAATATATCCCCAAATACTTGACCTTATTCGTGACCTGTATCTTCAAAGCTTCCGCCAATTCTTCCTTTTGTCTTGCTAACATATTCTTTGTCTGAATCTTTATTTCAGCTTTATTTATTTTCAGGCCTGCTACTTTTCCATATTCCTCTATCTTTTCTATCAATTTAAGTGCTGTTTCTAATGGATCCTCTAAAATGAAAACCAAGTCATCTGCAAATGCTTGCAGTTTGTATTCTTCTTTTTTAATTTTCATTCCTTTTATATCTTTTTCTTCTCTAATATTTCTATTTAAAACTTCTAATGTTAACACAAACAAAAGAGGTGACAATAGGCAGCCTTGTCTTTTCCCTTTCCTTATATCAATAGAATCTGTCAGTTCCCCATTTATCATTACTTTTGCTGTTTGTTTATGATATATAGCTTCTATGGCTTGAATAAATTTCTTGCCAAAGCCCATTTGCTCCAACTGTAATAACATAAATTGCCAATTCACATTGTCAAAGGCTTTCTGTGCATCTAGAAATATCAAGGCCATTTGTTTTTCAGGATGAGCCTCGTAGTATTCCAAAGTGTCCAGAATTATTCTCATATTATCTTTAATTTGTCTCTTTGGGAGAAACCCATTTTGATCAGAATGAATAAAGTTATTTAAATATCTTTTAAGTCTTTCTGCCAATATTGAAGAGAAGATTTTATAGTCTGAATTTAGCAGGGAAATAGGTTTATAGTTCTTAATTTGTTGTGGGTCGGCTTCCTCCTTTGGCACAAGTGTAATGTATGCTTCTGACCATGATTTGGGTAACCTTTAACATGACTTCATTCATAACTTCTAGCAATGGAAGACTCAACGATTCCTGTAGTGTCTTATAAAATTCCGCTGGCAGTCCATCTGGACCTGGAGCCTTTGTTTTTTAAGTGCTTCAGTTAACTCCATCATCATTATATTCCCTTCTAGCATCACTTCAGTTTCTTTAGATTCGCTTTCTGCAAATATTGTTTAACTCTTCCCTCATCTATATTCTCTTGTTCATACAGTTTTCACTAGTAATCTTTTATAATCTTTTTCTTTTCTCTATTTCCATGGCAAATTTGCCCTTGATCATCCATTAGTTGCATTATTTTTCTTGATTCTCTTTCTTTTTTCAGTTTATACACTAACCATCTACCTGGTTTCTTTGCATCTTCAAAGTAGTTCTGTTTAGCACCTCTAAGTTTTTGTGCTAGTTCCTCCTTTTCCATTAGTCCCATAGTGTCACAACCCCTGGTATGCCCAAATATGGGAGGAAGCATACTGTTTCCTTTCTCTGTCTATTGGCTCATCCCAAGAGACCATCCAGACAGAAAGCCATTATTTTTACTGTTGCCTTTGTTACATTTGTGTTGCATTTGTGCTGATAAATAAATAAAGGGAGACTAGTATAGATCTATTTCAAGCTATTTAGCTCTCATCAGCTAGCCATATCCTTACTGGGATTTGAACCTGTGCTGTATTACATATTAGGCAGTTGTGTTAGCCACTAAGCCACAGGCTCTCCTCCCTTACCAACTAAGCCAGGGAAATAGGTATATATATCACAACCCCTGGTATGCCCAAATATGGGAGGAAGCATACTGCTTCCTTTCTCTGTCTATAAAGGGAGACTTTATAAAGTCTCCCTTTATTTATTTATCAGCACAAATGCAACACACACACACATATTCACACACACACACACACACACACACACACACACACACACACACACACACTGCCACTATATAGAATCCAAGGCTCTTTTGTTAAGTTCCAAACAAAGTTAGCAATTCTCTTTTCAAGGTCACTGCAATTGTCTTTCTTTCAACTTCAAGCTTTCTTTTAACTCCAGACTCCAACCACTGATAGTCCCAGAGGATCACCTGTATAAACAATCTTCCATGCTCATCCCACTATCATTTTCAATAAACAAGCTCAGAGTCTTTGAAATATAACACCAGCTCTTACTTTGTTCAAGATTATCAAATGCTCAGACAAAGAAAAGAAAAACAATGTTTCCAAGCCTCTAGATGGTGGTGTTACTTATCTTCCTCTATTTTCACTTCCCTCCTTATATTCCAAACTAAAGGATTTTTTTAAAAAGATACAATATGGCATTAAAAAAAGAAAAGGAAAGTCCTAATCAATAAAAAAATTATTCTGTAAGTATTAGAAAAAGAAAAGAAAAAGAAAAAATGGCCAGTTCAGTTTAAAAATTAAAAAGCATTTGTAAAAGTTCCAGCAATAAAAGAATTAAAAAACACACACTAAGTTTGACTCCAGCTTAATCTCACCACTTGACCTCTTCTGTCTTCAATTTCAACTTTACTTTTAACCTTTTAGGGTGTTCTCTCAACTAATAATAAAAGTTATTTTACCAAATCGACACACTTTCTCTCCAGCTTTTCTTCTGTTCTGGAGCTGTCCCAACTTCAGCAGCTTTAATGGCTGCTTCTCCACCACTGGAAAAAGGGCTTCTCCTGGCTCCACCAGGGACTTTGCGGTGTCCCTGGGATCAGCAGGATGTGCCCTTCTCTATCACTGTCTCTATAGGATGGGTTAGGTCCAAAAGGACCGTCTAGTGGCAGAGATATCGATGGCAATCTTGGAGCTTCAAGATCGCACGTTGTTCCATCGCGACACCAGCCCCGCCTCCAAGACAGTGATATTTTTGATAAATGCAGAAGACAGTCTACATAAGTTGTGGTTTTATTAATATTACATTGTAATGCTATTTTTTAAAAATTCCTGGATGTTGAGAGATTTTGTTTTTGATATTAAGCTACATTCTTACTTTTTTTAGCTCTGAATTTATCAAAGAAAATGAGGGGGAATTCAATAAAAGAGCTTTTCTTTTCTTATCAACAACCTTCATCATTCAATATCATGTGTTTCTGAGTAACAGTTGTGACTTTGTAGCTCACTATAATCTCCATTTCTGCTTCAAAATAAGTAGACTTTATTTTTTGGACAATGCACAGAATTCTCCAAAAAAAGTGCAATATCCACACAGGTAAATTTGTTCCTTGTTTTTTGGGGGGGTGGGGGGTGTTCAGACTTTTTATGCAGCATTGTGAACTATATTGGCAGTACATCAACCTCTATATTACATTACCTTCCACCTTGCCCATATTTTAGGAAAGATGCCATTTCTTACTTATAATGTCAAATGTATAGTTTTAATATCAGATTCAGCAGACTTCTGGCAGTGATGTCATCATGGAGCGGGGTTGAGGGATCAGGGGCTCCAGTCCTGAAGCCTGAATTTTCCTGGCAGAAAGCCTCTAAAAGGCACAGGCAATCTCAGAGGGATTGACAGAAGAAAGGGAAAGCTCCAAAGACCTTGGTGGTGAAAGGCAAAAGACTCCGGGGGTGAAGGGACAGGATAAACTCCTTAACTTTGGCAGGAAAGAAACCAGCCATTTCGGCTGGTTCAAAACAGTGACAGCTGCAGAGCAGGAAAAAAAATTGAAAACAACAAGATGAAATCAGTGTGAGAAGGAATCCCAAAGCTGGTAAAGTCAGATTAACAATTGGTGGTGCTGTAAAATCGAGACTTCAAAGCGAGAGGCAGGATTTCTGTTGGAACAACAGCAGTGACTAAGAGAGGGAAGGAGCAAGTAACAGTCATGTTTATACAGTGACAGCGCAAAAAGACGAGAAGTGAAAAAGGAATAAGCTCCAGACAGAGGTACCCTGAGGCTGATCAGAAGGGGAATTCTACTGGATTGGTGACGATAAACTCTGTTTTTTTGACAATATTATAAGCTTGTGTGGAGGAGGAGCTGAAAAGTAAATGGCAGGAATAGACTGTGCATATTGAACAGAGAAATGTTGGATATGCAGAAATGCAGTTAGCTTCCTCCCATAATTGGGGCATACCAGGGGTTGTGACTTTAAATATATACCTTTCTCCCTGGCTCAGCTGATAACAGATCAGAGTCTGTAGCCTAATGGCTAAGACGTCTGCCTAATATGTAATATAGCCCAGATTCGAATCCCAGTAAGGGTATGGCTAGCTGATGAGAGCTAAATAGCTTGAAATAGATCTATACTAGTCTCTCTTTATTTATTTATCAGCACAAATAAAACACAAATATAACAAAGGCAACAGTAAAAATATTGGGTTTCTGTCGTGATGGACTCTTGTGACGAGCCGATTGACAGAGAATGGAAGCAGTTAGCTTCCTCCCATAATTGGGGCATACCAGGGGTTGTGACTTTAAATATATACCTTTCTCCCTGGCTCAGCTGATAATGGATCAGAGCCTGTGGCCTAATGGCTAAGACATCTGCCTAATATGTAATATAGCCCAGGTTCGAATCCCAGTAAGGGTACGGCTAGCTGATGAGAGCTAAATAGCTTGAAATAGATCTATACTAGTCTCCTTTTATTTATTTATCAGCACAA
Organism: Thamnophis sirtalis; assembly: GCF_051295495.1. Lineage (NCBI taxonomy): Eukaryota > Metazoa > Chordata > Lepidosauria > Squamata > Natricidae > Thamnophis > Thamnophis sirtalis. Next base: position 62,193,812 of record NW_028261388.1, read on the forward strand.
ATAACACACACACACACACACACACACACACACACACACACACACACACATCTACTGCATTCTGATATTCTTTAAGTAGATAACACTATAACTTTCATAAGGTGATGGACTTGAAAGATTTTGAGAACTTTTGAAGGTGGAACTTTAATAATAAAGAAATCCTGTGTTGGGTAAGAAGAACAAGAAGAACAAGAGCATCATCTGGAGGCTATAGAATGGACAGATCTAAATAAGTAGTGTGCATAAAGAAATGGTGCAAGACTGAGGCATTATTGAATTGACTTATAGAAGTGACTTAAGAAGACAATGTGAGAAAGAGAAATCCAACTGAAGGACCTTGGAGGATAATGAAATTAAAAGGAGGAGATAAAAGACATATTCATCAATATATAAACATAATAAGATAAGAAATAGAATTAATTGTAAAGGTGAACCAACTGCAAAGTACTGATAGGACTCTGAGAACTTGAAATTAAGTTATTTATAATCTATAGATATATTTATATTCACCTATTACTACTCATTAACTAAGAAGGTAACTTTAAGGTGTCAATTCTTGGTATATCTATATTATTCAATGTATTTTATATATCATACATATTAGATTTAATTAACAATCATGTATAACCTTTAAACTTTTTATAATTAGAAATATTTATTTAAATTTATTTAAAAGATCTGAGGAGTAGAATATATAAGTACCTATATTTAGATATATACAGCTATATTTTTACACATATCCATACTTAAACTTATATACTATATACACACACACACATACACACATACTTAAAGTGAAGGTGTCACTATTATTATTGTAGGATTGTTGCTTAAGGAATATAGGAATGGGGAGGTCTCAAAAGAGAATTTGACCAGTTAAATCATTGCATGTTATTTTGGAAAAACCTTGTGAATGTGGGGAAAATGATGAGCACAACAACTATTACTAGGACGAGCAAGAAAACTGTCCCAAACTGAGCATCTACAACCTCATTGCCTTCACACTAGCGCTCAATAGAGAGCATGATGGGAACCGTCAAAGCAGATTCTGCATTAAACATTCAGGGTATGCAAGCTACGCTTTTAAAGATACAAGAAGCAATGACAAGAACACAGGAAGCAATAGCAAATAACCATGAAGAGGCCAAAAGAAGCTATGAAGAAATCAAACAAGAGATGGGAGAAATGAAAGGAGATATAAGAAGAATGGATGACAAAATAGGAAATATCCAGCAGACTATTATTAAAAATGAACAGAGAATAAAAACAGTAGAGACAAAAATGGAACAATTAGATAAAAAGATGGAAACAGCAGAACAGAAATATGGGCTCGAAAACAGAGATCTAGAAGAATCAATTGTTTTTCTGGAATCTTCTTCTTAAGATTCCAAAACGTTGGGAGAGAGACCAGAAATACCTCAGCGAGACAGACAGAAAATGCCTGCCACCTGAAACACGATGCACTTGTTTGGTCTCTCCACGCATCCTTTTTGGAATCAGGGAGGGATTGTGGTGCTGCCGCCCAAAAATGCTTTTGTTGAAAAGACTTCAATTCTCCAGGCTGCTTTGGCAATCAGGCTCCATGTGAAAGTGAGGATCCCCGCCGTATGGAACCCCCTGAAAATGCAACGCATGGAGCGGGTGGGTAGAGCTACATTCAGAGTATAAGACGCACCCAGATTTTCACCCTCTTTTGGGGGGTAAAAAAGTGTGTCTTATGCTCCGAAAAATACGTTAATTGACAATTGGGAACCTGACAAAGGAAAAGAAGGAGGGGGAATGGAAACTAAAAATACACCGAGACTCGCTTTGTTTGATCTTGTTCTAATTTACATATCTTAAGCAACTCTAATCAATGATAGGTGGAAATTAATAAGAGGGAAAATCAAGAAAAAGCGCTATTTTCTCCGTTCGTAACTCTATCTTTCCTGGATTTAAAACTGGACGTAAACATACGTCCAGTTTTAAATCCAGCAGTACAAGGTTGTACTGCTGAAAAATCATGAAATTGAAAGAATACGGAGCCATTTGCCAAAGGGAAGAACAAAGAAAGGGAAGCGATTAAGATGTCTCCCCCTTCTTTTCCTCTCCATTTCAGCTGAATGGAAATATAGAAGCAGAATAAGAATTGGGAAATAAGAAGAAAATGTGGAACTTAAATTATAATGAAGGGAATTTTTGAACTGGACAATATGGAAAGTTGGGAATTTGAAGAAATACGTGAAATTATAAAAAAAAATATGCACGAGTCATTAAAATTAAACTTAAACCGAATTCTGAAGTTAGAAATTGAGGAGAGACAGGAAATGAGGGAAAAAGAGGGGAGGATAGTGAAATTGTAGAGATAATGGAAAATAAAAAGCAGACAAAAGATTTCACTGGGTTTGACAGTGGCACAAGGAAAATCGAAAAAAGAGGATACGTGTTAATTTGTAAAGCATTTCCATGACTATTATCAAGTTGACATGGGAGGGAGAATTCCATGCATACCTTCGACCAGAGTTGGATCTCAGGTTTCTACAGCAGGCATGTGAGGTGCAAAATTCACAGACTCCTGTAGCACCTCATTGATGGATATGATTTATGACACAGACTGAAAGGAGGGGAGACACAGGGGTAAAGTTCAGAGACCATTAACCGGAAATCAGTTTCAGCTCCGCAGAAGAACATTCCAAAATGTTGCTCCTAATAAATAACTGGACTTCTTTTGAACTTTGTCTCAAGGCTCATAAATTAATTAGAGCATCCTTTGGAAACTTCACAGAGAGCTGAAACTGACTTTTAAAATCTATCAAGATTTCCGGGTTTCCTGAATCCCAGGATCTCCAATCACTTCATGATATTTGGGGTGATTGGAGAGAAAATCAGGCAAACATGGCAGAAGAGAGCTTGATGATAGCTGGAGGAATGCAGCCAGCTCCACACATCAAAGCTGCAGACATCCAAGCTGTGATACCTTTCTCAGGAGCAGAAGCAAGAAAGGATGAGTATTGTTGGAAATTAGCCCCTAAAGCAGCTGAAGTTGAGTTCCCTTACCCCAAATCCCAGATAAAGGAAAGGGTCTTGAGCAAGCTGGCAAGGATGGACTGGATGTGAGACTGGGCACAAGCCAGGCTCCCAAAGCCCCAGATGGAATCCCTGGGGAGTGCAATATAGGAACTGAGGGAGGATTTTGATCAGACCACCCTTCATGAGGAGGGGCCATCATGCCGACCAAAAGAGAGGGGAGGGACATCTGATCCTGTTGAAGGGAGGAGACGCAGACTGGAGTTCAGCCCCCCTCCCCCACCCAATAGAAGGAGAAGGAGCCCAAAACTGCAACCAGTGCCTCTCTCAAACAGCAGGCAGGCTGCCCAGAGCAGCCAACCCCCTCCCTCTCTCTGCACTAGAGGTGAAGAAGATGGCCAGCCATATCAGGCGCAAGCATACAGAGGCCGACAGGAGGTTGGAGGAGTAGGGCTGAATGACCTGCCCCAATTCAGGGGAAAGTTTTATGGAGACTCAGACCAGCTAGCTCTATTCCTTGATTCAGCTGATATCCACCTAGAATGCTGTGGGCACCTCTACCCATCCCCCAGAGCCATGGTGAATACCATTGCAGAGGGGCTAGAGGGAGAAGCAAGGGAATGGTTAGCAGCCCTCCACAAGAGGAGAGCTCCCCAACTGCAAGACATAGATGACTTCCTGCAACTGCTAGAGGGCAGAATTGAGATGGTAGAGGAGGACCCATATGAGGAAGAGGAACTCAGCAACCTAAAGCAGAGGGACTGACCCATCAAAGAGCACATCCGTGAATTTGGGAGGGTCATTGGAAGGCTACCCCCTTTACCACAGCAGCTGCTGGTGAATTTTTTCAGAACAAGCTTGGACAAGCAAATTGCCCAGGTAACTGCATACCGTGACATCCCAAATTGACTCTCTGAGTGGTTCCGAGTAGCAACAAAAGTCGACAGCGGGCTGCATGCTAACAACATGAGAAAGCAATCGGACATGAAAGAGAGAGGTCAACCAGACCTAAAACCAACCAACCAACCGGGAACCACAGCACCACAGAGGGCCCTGAGACCATTGAAGTCTGCTGAGATGCTACAGATGTGGGGGGATGGGCCATATGGCATCTGCGTGCTCAACCCCAGCCCCGAAACCAAGGCCAGACCCACCACCCAGGGCACAACACAGTGAGGACAAGGGAGAAAACAATCCAATGGTGGGTGAACCTATTCAGCCTTTCCTTTTTCCAATATGCCTCACAGCCCCAAAAACAGAAAACCAGGAGGATTTTCAAGCCCTAATAGACTCAGGCTGCACTAGGTGCTTGATCAACCTAACCACAATCCTGAAATTGGGGATCAGGGCAAACAGACTGGTCCACCCGATCCAGTTCGAACAGGTCAACAAGTCCTTAATGCAGGGGGCTATGTCCTGACCTGACCGAACCAGTGAGGCTAGAGCTAGCAGATCACTGGGAAGTAATTCAATTTGTAATAGCCCCAAAAATGACAGTCATACTGGGACTTTCCTGGCTAGACAAATGGGGACCAACAATCTGGTGGCAAGGGGGTACCCACAGACTTAGGATATCGAGGGGCTCCCAACCCCTCCCACACCAGCAAGCAGAAAAACCACCCACACAGGAACCTCCCCCAAAAGAGCCCACCAGAACAACTGGCAAACCCATGCAAAAAAACTCCAGAGGCCGAACAGATCCCGAAGGAATATCAGGACCTCACAGAAGTATTCAGCAAGGCCGAGTGCAATGTTCTGCCTCCCCAACATAAAGCAGACTGCGCCATCAAAATCATCCCCAGGGCAAAGCTACCCAAGCCCAAACTGTACACCATGACTCCCCAGGAAATGCAAGGGATGCGCAGATACATAGACAAAAATCTAGCAAGAGGGTTCACTGAGCCAGCCAAGCAACAGGTTGTGGCACCAGTCCTCTTCAAAGAAAAAAAAAGATGAGACTATGTGATTGTGTGGACTTTTGAGGGATAAATGGGGTGTGAATACACAACCTATACCCTCTCCCCCTCATGAAGGACATGCTATCTCATCTGGCCAAGGGAAAAGTCTTCACCAAACTAGACCTCAGAGAAGCATACTACCGAATACGTATCAGAGAGGGACATGAGTGGAAAAGAGCATTCAACTGCCCCTTAGGGAGCTTTCAATTCAAAGTGATGCCTTTCGGACTGCAGGGGGCCCCAGTGGCATTCATGCAGTTAATAAATGAGGTGCTGCACAAGCACCTCTACAAGGGGGTCCTCATCTACCTGGGTAACATCCTCATCTACACTGAGACCATGGACGACTACATATCCCTAATGTCAGCATTCCAAATATCATCCAAAATTAAATGAGAGTCCAAGGCAGAACTTTCCTCAAACTTCCAATTTATTAAGAGAGACATGTTGGCACATCTGTGGAAAAACCAAATCTGAAAGCTTCCTGGGTTTTCCACCCAGTTGAAAGTTCATGATTGCCCCCACACCCACAAGTCCATCACATGGTCCAATCTTTCACTGCCACTCTGACATTTCCATCCATCTAGTTCCGGTCAGGTGAAGAGGTGAGGAGACCAAGAATGACCTTGGGCTTCTAGAAGGGAATGTTTTATTTTGACAACAACACATTCTTCTCCTTACTATTCCCCCTCCCAATTCCTCACTAATGAAACAGCATAGTAAAATAAGAGGGAGTGTGGCAGGCCAAAGATCTTAAAAGGAATATGACTGCAGGCCTGACACCTGGTCGGCCAAGTACTGAAAAAACTTCTGGGTGTTAACCTGTACATTAAGATATCAAAATGTGACTTCCACCATGCACGGTTAGGCTACCTCGGTTACCGAGTGTCAAATGACGGAATAGAGATGGACCCAGCCAAAGTACAAGACGTCCTAGGCTGGCAACCCCCTTGCACCCGCAGACAGCTACAAAGCTTCCTAGGGTTCGTGAACTTCCACAGGCAATTCATCCCCTCCTTTGCAAAGATTTCCAAACCCCTGACAGATCTTCTAAAGACAGGGAGCCCAGGAACAAAACCTTGCCTGGGACAACCCCTACAGTGGGACTTAACCCTCCAAGAGGCGTTCAAAACATTAAAAGAAATGTTTGCAAAGGAGCCGGTGCTGAAGCATCCTGACTCCGAGCAACCCTTTGTGATCCAGGCAGACGCCAGCAACATGGCAATGAGAGTGGTGCTACTCCAAAGAAACAACCAAAGAAACTTACAACCCTGCGCCTACACCTCCTGCAAGCGCACAGATACAGGGAGACGATTGGCTGCATGGGAAAAGGAGGCTTTCCCAGTGAGATGGGCACTGCTAACCTGGAGATACCTATTGGAAGAGGCCAGAAACCATTCAAAGTCTGGAAAGCTACAAAAAACTGGAGGTGCTCAGGACCCTATGGAAACTATCACCCAAACAAGTCCAATGGGCTCAATACTTCAACCATTTCGATTTTGTTTAAAGCACATCCCAAGGGGGAGGAACTTTCTAGCTGATGCCCTCTTCTGCATGCCCCAGTACAAATGCAAATGGGAGCAGGTGGTGGATGCCATCATTCCCTCTACTCAAATAGCTGTCCAAGTGACCACCAGGCGGCAACACCATGACTGGCAAGACCAACCCGCAAGCGACCTAACCATGAGACTCAAAACTGAACTGCTAATAGACCCCTGGTTCCGAAACAACCAACACATCTTGACAAAAAGAGATGACCTCACATGGAAAGGGACGAAACTATGCCCTGGGATCCCTATGCATGCTAATTCTCCAGAGGAGCCATGATGCCAAACTAGCAGGCCACTTTGGGTTCCTAAAGACATTTAGTCCAGAGGCAGTTCTGGTGGCCTTGCATAAAGAAAGATGTGGATAGTTACATGAAAAGTTGCACCATCTGTGCCACAAAGAAGAGACGACCAGGGGAAAGCCCCCGGACTGCTGCAAACAGTAGCAGAGCCAATGACTCCATGGGACGAGATCGCAATGGACTTTATAGTAGAAAAGTGGGGGAAACACGGTGATTTGGATTGTAATAGACCTGTTCTCCAAACAGGCACCTGCAGCAGACTACCCTTGGCTCACAAGCTGGCTAAACTGTTTGTTAAGCATATCTACTGACTGCATGGAGTACCTCAAAGAATTCATGGCTAAGTTCTGGAGGGAGTTCCTACGGTCCATTGGGTCATCTCAGGGTCTTAGTTTTTGACCCAAACACCAATGGGGCGGCAGAGAGACTGAACGCCATGGTAGAGCAATACCTGAGATGCTACGTCCAATTGGGCAGACCTCTTATCTTTTGCTGAGGTCGCATACAATAATGATGTTCACAGTAGCACAGAACTCACACCATTCAAAGTAATGAGCGTTATGGACTTTGTCCCAATGCCTGGGTATCCAAGGCATACCCCCTCCTCATTCAGCTCTACTGATTGGATGTCAATGCTGAAAGCAACCTGGAAAATGTCTAAAAAGCACTGGCTAAAGCAGCACGAACCTATAAGAAACAGGCAAATAAACACCGGGCTCTGCAACAGTCATTCCGGATGGGAGAAAAGGCTTACCTCTCCACAAAATATTTGAGATTAAAACTCCCTAGCAAGACACTGGGGCAAAGTTTATGGGACCATTCCCCATAGTAAAGATCATCAACCCAGTCACAGTGCAATTGAAACTGCCTCAATTGCTGGGGAAGATACACCCGGCATTCCATAGTAGCTTCTGAAAACCTGTGATTGGATCCATTCTGAGACCATTACCCCAGGAGCCCCTGGGCCCTGTGGTTATAGGGGGCCCAACCCATTATGAAGTTCAATAAGTCCTTGATTCGAGGTGGAACAGGAGACCATTCCAATACTTCATCATGGAAGGGCTACCCCTTATCAGAGGCATTTGGGTAAAAAGTAGGAATATCCAGGCTGATCACCTTATAGCAAAATTTCATGCAGAAAATCTAGGCAAGCCTGGGGGAGGGATGCATCCCTAAACTATATACCTGTACTCAAATTGTTTTTGTTTCACACAGGTCGCTGTGTGAGAGGAGTCAAATGTCAACTTGTAAAGCATTTCCATGACTATTATCAAGTTGACATGGGAGGGAGAATTCCATGCATACCTTTGACCAGAGTTGGATCTCAGGTTTCGACAGCAGGCATGTGAAGTGCAAAGTTCACAGCCTGCTGAAGCAACTCATTGGTGGATATGATTTATGACACAGAACGAGGGGAGGGGAGACACAGGGGTAAAGTTCAGAGGCCATTAACTGGATCAGTTTTGGCTCCACAGAAGAACGTGCCAAAATGTTGCTCCTAATAAATGACTGGATTTCTTTTGAACTTTGTCTCAAGGCTCGTAAATTAGTTAGAGCATCCTTTGGAAACTTTCCAACAACAAAAAAGAAAGGATTATAGAAGAAAGGAAAGGAAATGGCCAGACAGGAATAGAGAAGAAAGAAAAGAAAGAAAGGAGTGATAAGAGAAAAGAGGAAGAGTAGACAGGGAGACAGAGGATACGTCAAAAGACACAGCTTTGGGAGATGGAAAAGTTTGAGAAGGAAGAATATATACCCAGTAGAAAGAAAAAGCAGTTTAGAGGTTGGGATAAAAGGCTCACTAGGAAGAAATTGGACATTTAGAAATTATGTAGAGAATATAAAGTAATGGTATGTGATTTACTCTTTTACATGATAATTAAATGGAGTTGCTAATTGATTGAATATGATAATGAAAAGATAATCAAATACAGTATAGGTTAAAATATATGAAATATGGATACACATAGAACTTTTAAGACAATGAATAAAAGTGAGATACGTATAGCTTGTTATTTTATATAGCAACGGAATTGTAATAAGCATTGAATAGCAAGGATTATAATTTAAAGATAATTAAATATAAGCTAAGTAAAGACATGGAAAAATGAAGGGGGAATTTGAAATATAATGAAAAACTATTGAGATTATAAAGGTAGAACTAAAAATTTGGGGCATGTAATGATGTATAACTAAACACTATTATGATGAGAATAGCTGGAAATTGTAACCAGGTCCACATTTTGGCCAAAAATAAGTTTTTTGGGGGGCAGGGGTTAAAAATATAAATTCCTTTATATGTATACTTTTCTGGTTAAAAGAATCCGAGGATATATGTTAAAATTAAAGATGTTTATTGAAATGAAATTACTAATACCATCAACATAAAATGGAGCCCGCTCAGAGGCTGAAATACATCATGTAAATGAGATGAAGAGTGTGGAAGAGAGGAGAGAGGAAGAAGAGAGGGTTAGAAGAGAGGGCAGGGGGGAAGAGGAGGAGAGAAAGAAGGAGTGGAAAGAGGAGAGAGGAGAAGGAGAGAGGAATGGGAAGTAGAGGGAAGGATGACAGAGGGAAGAAAGGAGGTAGGGAGGAGGAGACAGGGAGAAGAAAGTGATGGATAGGGTACAAATATGGTATAAGGAGAGCAGAAGAGCCAATGATAGTACTTGGGGGTTTATGGTAAGACAAATGACATAATATTTAATAATACAAAAGAGTGTTGATTATGTAATGGTATACATGTGGTTATTTGTATGAAAATAAAAAAAATAAAAAATGTACTTATATAAAAAGATTCCAAAACATTGTAGAAGATAACAATATACATCAAGGAAAGACTAAAATCGAAAGAAATATATACAGACAAGGAGGGAAGAATCTTAATGATTGAGATTAAAACAGAACAAAAACAAATACTTCTTATCACAATACATGCATCAAAAAACAACCAAAAATGAATTCTATAGAAAAGTACACAATAAAATAATGGAATTAGAATATGAAAATATATGTTTAATTGGGGATTTCAATGCTAAATAGACTATAAAAGCAACAAGAAGAATAAGAGAAAGAAGAGAATGCTGCCAAATTCATTTTCTGAAATGATGCAAGAACTGAGTCTACAAGATGCTTAGAGAAAAGAATCAACACACATTCTATTCAAATACACACAATTCATAGTCCAAGATTGATATGGCATGGATGACCTCAGGACTGATTAAAGAGACCGAAGAGATAGAAATAATGAACAACACTTGGGCAGATCATAACCCTATAAAAATAAAATGGAAGGGTCAGAAGAAAGGAGATGGACAATGAACCAAGAAATACTGAAGAAAAAAGAATACACACAAATGATTGAAAAGGAAATGAAATTATTTTTTAAGATAAATACAAAAGAAGATACCTCACTCCGAAATCTGTGGGACACCACAAAAGCACATATACCAGGGCTCACCATAGCTTATATGATAAAAAGAAATTTAAAAAGGAAATAAAACCACAATGTGTTGCAGGAAGAACTCAAAAGATTAGAATTATATTTACAGCGCAAACCCCAAAATAACAAGATAAAAGAAAAAAGAGACATAATGAAAACATAAATTGAATTTGACTATACAAGATGAAATGGCACAAAAAGTCAAAATGGCAAAGCAAAAATGTTTTGAGCATGCAAATAAGCCAGGATGCTGGCTGGCATATAAATTAAGAAAATAAAAAGAGAAAAGAATAATATCCCAATTGCAAGACAAGGAGAGCGTGACACACCATAGAAGAGAAGAAAAAAAGGACATACCGTATTTTTCAGAGTATAAGACGCATCTTTTTCCCCTCAAAAAAGAGACTGAAAATCTGGGTGCATCTTATACACTGAATACAGCCTCCTGAAACCCCGCCCCTTCACCAAAATGGCTGTGCATAGTTTGTAGGAGGCTTTCAGAGAGCTCCTGGCGGCTGGGGAGTGTAGAAATGAGCAAAAAATGGACTGTTTTTTGCTCAATTCCCCCCCCCAGCCCCCAGGAGCACTCTATAAGCTTCCTAATGCCCCTTTTTGGCAAAAAATGGCCCATTTTCACAAAACAACTGGTCGGTTTTTGGTCATTCCCCCCCCCCAAACACTCAACAAGCCTCCTAAGAACTATTCATGCCCCTTTTTTGGAAAAAATGGGCCTGTTTTTGAGAAAAATGGGCCATTTTTGGGAGGTTTGCAGAGTGCAAAAACTTTTTAATTTGCTTCTTCAAAACCTTTGTGTGTCTTATACTCCAGTGCATCTTATACACCAAAAAATACGGTAACACAACAATTTTTTCAAAATCTATACTACCAAGAACACATACTGGAAGACAACGTTAAACAATATTTGGATAAGATGAATTTAACTAAAATTGCAGATGAAAAAAGAGAAAGATTAAATGAACCAATAACTATGATGGAACTGGTGGAGGCAAAGAAGAAGCAAAAGAATAACAAAACACCAGGATCAGATGGACTCCCTGTGGAGTTATATAAAGTGGTACAGGAACCATTAGATGTGTTAATGCTAGAAGTATTTAATGAGGCACTTGCAGAAGCGAAAATACCAAATTCATAGAGAGAAGCACTTATCACACTTATCCAAAAAGAAGATACAGACCCACAACAGATCAAAAATTAGATTCATCTCATTGTTGAATGCAGACTACAAAATATTTGCAGCTATAATTTCAGTAAGAGTCAAAAACATCGTAATTGAGTACATTCACCCAGTGTCAACATTCCAAATAGCATCCAAAATTAAATCAGAGTCCAAGGCAAAATATTGCTCAAAGTTCCAATTTATTAAGAGAGCCATGTTGGCACATCTGGGAAAACCTGAATCTGAAAGCTTCCCGGTTTTCTACACCCAGTTGAAAGTTCATGATCTGGCCCCCACACCTACAAGTCCATCACATGGTCCAATCTTCCACTGCCAGGTTGGCAGGTCCACCCCTCCAGTTCCAGTCAGGTGCAGAGGTGTAGAGACAAAGGATGACCTTGGATTCTAGAAAGCAATTTTATTTTGGCTACATAGCATTTAACTCTGTACCAAGCCCCTCCCATTTCTCCACAATAGAAATGGCATAGTAGAATATTAGAAAGTGTGGCAGGCCACAGACTCAAAAGGAATATGGCTGCAGGCCTGACAGGCAGTCTCTCTTCAGAAGAAAAGCGTTTCCTTCTTTCCATTGGCTTTTCCCTTGATGGTGGTGGATCTGGAGCCCTTAGGATGCTGCCATGGCCAGATTCTCTCTGTGCAAAGCACCACAACCAACCAGGCAGCAACCTAAGTAAGGTGATGGCATGCAGGGTGAAGAGCACTTTCTCCTTCTCTTCTATGGTGACCTTGCAAAAAAACAGGATCTACCTCCCAGATGCTCCCGGCCTGTAAAGGCAGCAGCAGAAGCTTCCTCTTTGGTTGGCAGAAGGATTGGTAACTGTAGGCAGATGAGCTTCTCCTGGGATCCCAGGCTAGGAAATCTATTGCAGGGTGTAGAGCCCCATAGGGTGGGAGAGAGAGGAGAAGGGAGAGGAATCCTGCCAAACTTGGGAAAAGAGGTGTGTGACAGCAGAGGGTGAAGGCGCTGCCCTTCACCCTTGATGGTGGGGGCTGCTTTATCGCAGACCTCCTTTCTTTCTCTGCCCACTCCAACGAGCAAAGGAGGCACCGGCCACAAACTGCTTGCCTACATTCAAACTAGCCTGCCTCCTCTCTCCCTACCTGGGCTCTCTGAAGGGAGAGAAAAGGTCCCTCCCAAGACTGGCTTCTTTCCTTTCCTCCTGCACCATCAATCCATAGGGGAGGGCACAGATCATTCAGCGGTGACAGGGAAAGGGAGGCTTCTTTGCCAGCTGCCGAGCTGGCCAAACAGAAATTTTCACTGGTTTGGTGGGCATGGCCAACTGGGGGGGGATGTGACTGAGTGGGCATGTATGTGAGAAACGTCAAGTTGGCCATGCCCATTCAGTCACATGCCCCCTAGCCACGCCCACTGAACCAGTAGTAAAAAAATTGAAACCTACCCCTGGAATGAATGATATAAATGGTTATAGGACAGGTGTAAAGCTTAAGGAAAGATTAAATGAAGAAGATATAGGAATTAGAAATTAGTAATAAATATGTATAAATGGAAATGACATACTATGAATGAATGTAACTCAAGAAATGAATATATTTGTATGTATAAAAACACTAGAATTACATGTATAAACAATGACATATTGGAATGGGCGGGGAAGTATATATAACAGATGTATACTGATTTGGAAATGTTGTATAGAAGAAAATTGTCAAAATTTATACTTTTTTGTTTCAAAAACTGTGTAATAAAAATTATTTTTTAAAAAAATCATCAGATTTAAAGCCAGTCAATGCTCTTGAAGAATCAGGGATTTTTCCTTCAATTTTTTTGGGTGAAAAAACATGTAATCTTTGGATAAAACATTGAATTTGTATTTACATTATCTACAACTACAAAGTCACTGAATATTCTACAAACCATGCTGTGTCGGAGATGCTTTCATTGATACCCAGATGTATATCTTGTAATGTAAGGAAACATGGATGTCCTCCAAGAAGTGCAAATCCTTAAATAAATAAATAAATAAATAGATAGATAAATAAATAAATAAATACAAACATACAAACATACATACATACATACATACATACATACATACATACATACATACATACATGATCAAACAGACAAACAATAACATTTGCTGTGCACTTAGATAGTCCAGCAGTGTCTACACTACAGAAATTCTTCTATACAATAAGACTGTTCTGCTTGAAAAATGTAGTAACATGCACAATCACCTTCCAAAGACTGCAGAGCTCCTCCAAAAAATTAAAGCAAATCTATGGAAACAAAATCCAATTCCTATGTGGAATTCCAGTAGCAACAAAACTTTGCTTTTTAAAAGAAGCGATCTATAAAAAGAACTATGTACAAACTGTAATATTGTGCAGCAATCTGAATTTAAAGAAAAAAGGGTGATTTGGAATTCATATTAGAATGCACATAGCACCACCTTCAATCAAATGAACAGTGCAGTGAAAATCTTGTTTGCATGTTACATATACATGGGGGATGAAAATTATGGAACAATATAATCATTTCCCTAAGGATTGCTCAATTCTGATTAGAATGTGGACATTCCTATCTTATGTCATGATCCTGACTCTGTTCAGTTTCCTCATCCTGTTCCCTTGACAATAGTATACCGAAGCGTGTGTTCTTTAAGAAGGTGTCAAGATTTGCTTTATTCTCACCATGGTGGTACAGCTATTGCCATATATCCTATAAAGCAGTGAAAGTAGTAAGAGATAAATTTATTATTAGTGATAGTGCTCAACATGTGATAGCCACATGTTTATTACAATTCCTAAAATACTTCCAATATAAGTGTGCAGTGAAAAGAAGACATTCTATGTAAATCAATGCTTCAAACAGACTTAGTTATTCTTGGTATCTATTAATTCTATTTTGTAAAAAAAAAAACTTGCTCTTTTTCTAGGGATACAGGATAATATAGACATCCTAAACCTTTCGTTGAAGATCATTTTTTTCTCCACGACTTCTGAAATAGAATTCCCCTAATTGATGTTCTCCAGATGTCACTAGTCCACAGTGCATAAGCACTGGGGCCTAATGATTTCCATGCTATTTGGTAGTGATGGTAGCTGAATTCCAGGAATGTTTTGGAAGACAACTAGCATAGAACTACAAAAAATCAATAGCCACTTCAATACTTATGACCATTTACTCAATGGCTGTAGGGGTGCTTCAACTTCCCCCATCTATGGCCTTTTGCCTCCCTGCACTCTGTGGACCCTGCTGCCCTAGTTCACATTCACCAGTCTTCTTGCTCCCACTGCTTACTAAGAATTACTAAGAATTCCTGCCCTGGCCCTTAATGAGGTAGCTACTGGCTGCATGAGGATTTTCTTTCCCAGGTTGCACATGGCAGTTTCTTAGTAAGACCTCGGGAAGAGTATCTCATGTGGCCAGCAGCTGTCCCACAAATTGCCAGTGCAAACAACCTTATGAGCAGTAGGAGCAAGAAGATGGTGAAGATCAGCTGTGGTGGCAGAGCACAGGGAGGCAAGAGCAGTTGTGACTGGGACTAGCCTGGGCTTTCCAGGATGGCTGCAGCTTCACAAGACATGTGCTGCTGGGCCAGGGCTGGGGCAACTGAGGTTTCCAAGGGTGGTTTTGGCTTTGTGCTGTAGGTCAGGAGCTTCTTGCATCTCCAAAGCCTTGGCATTCCAAGAAACTCCTGAACTGCAGAATGTTTAAGCAGCTCCAGAACTTTGCAGGATGGCCAAAAGAACAGAAATGGAGGGAAATAGGTGGGGAGAGTTGAAGGGAAGCCAGTTCATTACCTTGGAACAAACAAGGTTTGGAGCTAGGAGTAACCAATCTCAGAATGACTTGGTTTGGGATGAGGTCTCAGCTAGCAACAAATGGAATTTGTTCAACAACAGCAAAAAGGAGTGCTGGGATTGTTAGTGCTAAGCAATGCAATGATGTGATCTCTCACTTTATGACCATGTTGCTTAGAAATGGAAATTTCAGTCCTAATATGGGTCATAAGTTAAAGACTATTGGTATCTTTATAATATATTTTATTATTGGTATCACAGTCACAATATTATGTGCAGATTAGACACTTAAATAACATTTGTATGTCCCTAAAACATCAGGAATCCTGACATCAGGAATCCTGATGTTTTAGGTTTTCTCCGGTTCGGGCAAACCGGTAGCAGTGGCTGTGGGGAAGGGGATAGGATAGAGGATAGGATAGGGGAGGATTCTGTGGGGCAAGCCTGAGGAAGAGAAGGGGAATAGGAGAGGTTTCTGTGGGGCACACTTGAGGGAGAGAAGGAGAGAGGATAGGGGAGGATTCTGTGGGGCAAGCCTGAGGGAGATCGGATAGAGGAGGATTTTGTGGGGCAAGCCTGAGGGAGAGAAGGGGGATAGGAGAGATTTCTGTGGGGCAGGCCTGAGGGAGAGGAAGTGATAGGAGAGGATTTTGTGTGGCACGTCTGATGGAGAGATGGGGATAGGATAGGGGAGGATTCTGTGGGGCAAGCCTGAGGGAGAGAAGTGGGATAGGATTCTGTGGGGCAAGTCTGGGGGAGAGAAGGTGATAGGATAGGGGAGGATTCTGTGGGAAAAGGCTAAGGGAGAGAAGGGGGATAGGATAGGAGAGGTTTCTTTGGGGCAGGCCTGAGGGAGAGGGAGTCATAGGATAGGAGAGGATTCTGTGGGGTAAGTCTGATGGAGAGATGGGGATAGGATAGAGGAGGCTTCTATAGGGCAAGCCTGAGGGAGAGAAAGGGATAGGATAGGGGAGGATTCATGGGGCAAGCCTGAGAGAAAGAAGGGGGATAGAATGGGAGAGGTTTCTGTGGGGCAAGGCTGAGGGAGAGAAAGTGGTAGGATAGGAGACGTTTCTGTGTGGGGCACACTTGAGGGAGAGAAGGGGATAGGATAGGGGAGGATTCTGTGGGGCAAGCCTGAGGGAGAGAAGAGGAGAGGAGAGGCTGATCATAACTACTCATTAATTTTCAAGCTGTAAGTGTCGAATTATCAAGTCCGATCACATAGTTTCGTAGCGGAGCATGGGTATTCAGCTAGTGTTGAATATACTGTAAGCACTTTGGAATCACTTTGATTAAATTCTGAATGATTTGAAAGAATCCTTTCTGTTAAAAATTCTGTTTTATTTATTGTAATAGTAACAAATCATAACTCTAAACAACTAATTGTGAGATAAATAATGACAAACCATATTTTTAAACAATATTGGCCTTTCCTTAGGACTCTAAATATATTGTAATTTCAGCAGTTAAATGTTATGCAGGTCACAGAAGAAAAGATATGTATAGCCATAATATTTTAGTTTATATTTACCTGTCTCAATAGATAATCTAGTTCTTGTGCTTCTTTTCTCAAAAATCAGGGCCAAAGATTTGCCTTGTAATAAAGGTAAATTCTGAAATTCAAGAAAGAAAAGGGTGGTATGTATCACACACTTAAATGTGAAATGATTATTTTGACTCAAATCAGCTTATAGTGTTTTGCTATTGAATCGTGTTCAGATGAAGGGTGGGACTCTTTCTTTCTTAAATGATATATTTCTTTCTTTCTTAAATGAAATATTCCTTTTAAGCAGGTAAGGATTTTCAGGTCCTACATGAAGAAAGCTGGGAGTTGTAGTTCTAAACTAACTGAGCGATTGAAACTACCATCTTTCATTTGAGGGCATAACATAATGCAAAGCAGAAACAAAATGTTAAATGTTTTACTTTCAAATAAAATTTCAATAAGTGGTACTTATTCCCAAAGTCTTTAGCTTAAATATATTAGCTATAACATAAATATAAATTATGATAAGCATGTCATTTTAATAGACAAGCTAACTATTTTTAAAACTTTGCTAATTTCTGAAGTACAGTGAATATCTATAATTACAGAATCACACAAGATTCTATATGGGAAGAAAAAACATAAAGAAATGAGAGCTAAAGTATTCATATTACCTCTTTTTTGTATTTGATTCTGTTTTTCAAATCTGATGCTACCCAAAGCAAATATTTGATTTCGTCAGGTGTATAGTTTTGTAGGGTTAAGAGGTCCTGGCCTTTTAACTTAGTGGAAGTTTCAATAGGTTGCCCATGTTTAGAACTAGTGGAGAGAAGAGGGGAGACAACAATATTTATGGTTAAGAAATTGCTTTCCAATAATAATCAATACTATCATTTACGTTCTCTGATTATTCATTTCTGTATAATCCCAAACAGGAGTATGTAAATGTGCATGATCACATTCATTCTTCATTTCCTTCTACTTGTGCTCTAAGTGTCTCTTTACCTGCTTAATTTCCTGAAACACCTCAATAAACCAAGGAGACTTCTGAGATCTGTGCGGAAAAAAAGGCCACTCAGAACCAATCTCATCTAGCACACTCCTCATCTCTGAATTCCAGAGGTTGGCAAGATGCACAGAGGAACTTCCCACAAAATCACTGAGGAATTCTTCCAGCATTCCCAGAAAACCTAGGGCATCAAACAAGCACCAAGAACATATATTCTTAACAGTTTATTACTCTGTGGAAATGCCGTTTGTTAGTGACATACATATAAACTAGAAAGTGATCTGACCATGGCAAAGGATTGATGACAATTTATATCAGATGACGTAATGTATTCTCTGAGGGACAAGGATGATATCAGCACATGAGGATGCCATCAGCACATGTATAGCAGCCCCATTATGCCTCAAGATTCAACAGAATTATGAGAACTGTAGCTCAAACTATCTGAAAGTCACTGGATAAAGGAAGGCTTTCCTGGATTATGACTTCATGGTCGAGGGGAATGGCAGAACAGAATAGGAAGAAGTAGACAAATGGTTGAAGAGGAATGTAGAATTTTTCAGTCAAAACAAGACATCATAAAATTGCATTCTTAGATTACAAATAGAACTAAAAATAGATCTCTTTTGAAACTTCACTTCAAAATAAGTGTTGTCCCCAATTTGGGTCTGAGCCTGGTGTTGAAGCCAATGATGGACGCCAGACACGAGGTGCAGGTTTTCTGATTGCTTTTTATTGGAGTATTCCAAGGAAAAGGGTTTCTGGTCAAAAGGCCAAGAACAAAGGATTAAGTGAACTTTATACATTTTCATTAAAGGAGAAGGTAGAACAAGGTGAGATAACAAGAAATATCATCTAATAAATATTTTGGTAATAATTCTACAATTTGTTCTATTGGTCTATAGTTGCCCTCTTCCTAAGCCTTGGCTACTGAATGCCCCAGGAGTTATCTAATGCACATTTCATTTGCTGCAGGTCTTCTCTATTCCTAACTTTTAGCTGAGGTCTGCAAGTTGTCTAATTCTTGTTATTTTTTATCAGCTTTCTAGCTACCCATAATTGCTACAAGCTTTACACATGCATATTTCCTGTTGATAAGCATTCTTTGTTCTTGTGAGACAGACAGACACCCCCCCCCATTACAGTCTTCCTTATTTACTTTCAAGTGTGTGCCATGACCTTGCTTTAGCAGCCAGCCCATCATTCCGCCCCTCTTTAATCTAAAAATGATCTAATTTTCCAAGATTCACCCAACACCAATATCTGTGTACTGGGAGACATCCCCCACTCCCTGCAGTTTGCTTACAGGTGGGGAGGCAAAGCAGAAGGCATTGTAATGCACAACAGGTGATTAAGAGAACAATGACTATTCCTGCCAGGGTCATTATTAGGTACTTAACCAGTGAAATCAGGCAACCATCCTGTCACTCAATGCCACTAATCTTTTCATTCGTCCATGGGGTAGGGGGGTGTTGCAGTTATCTTTGCAAAGTGTGTAGTTCAGCTGTGGAATTCTTCCGATTTGTCCTGAATATGCACACAGTATTGTTGTCCAAGCAGTGCACACGCATCTCCTTAGAATGCCAATACCATATCTAGAGCCATTCTATTCTGTCATTGTCTGAATGGCTTCTTGTTCTTTTGCTGCAGCAATAAAAATCTCCCCAGTATCATTAGCTAGGATTTCCTCCACTGCTTGTATATGATGCAAAGCATTATTGAGAGACCAGAGCCCACGGAACAAAGTAAGGGGTTGGCATTCTTCAGGTACTTTCTGAATTGTTCAAGATTCCTATGGTTTCCAATCTTTCTTTCAGGTAAAGTAGGTATAATATAGGTGGGTGGGAAGAGCACAGATACATAACAAATCATATGGTTTCATCCTGACAGTTGTTATGTCTATTTGTCTTAATATGTTAGCCTTCACACACACAGACGCACCAATCATCTAGTGGTAATAATTGGGTAACTCCTTGTTAGATTGGCGCAAATGCAGCAGGTGAGAGTCGCTAGTGATTTCAGCACTTTTTATTTCCAGCAAAATGAGACTGCGCTCTGCCAGCTGGGCTGCCGAAGCTCGCCCTTTAGGGAGGGGCGAGCCAATTGGGACAGCCAATCCGTGGTGAGCATGAAAATCTATGTAGATTCTAGCCAATTCGCGGTGAGCATGGAAACTGATGTAGATTTCTGACGTATGTCGTACGTAACACCCCTCCCCTCCTAGAATGAACAGTGTCCAATCCCCTGCCTATGTATGTCACGTAGTCCTCCAGGTAGGCGGGGCGCACCAGCTGCCTACTGGACCTGCACAGTTCACTTGTCCCTGGGATCTCGGCTGCAGCGGTCAAATCTGCTGTCCCTCCGGCTGTCTGGGAAGGAACCTTTTGGAACTCCTCAGCCTCAAGTCAAGTTTCATCCTGGTTCCTTCGGCTTCTGAGACCGTCATTTCCTGCTAGATGCCCTCGATCCCAGATAAGTGGTCGCGGCTCGAGTTGGTATTTAGTTCCCCTGTTGGGCCACTGGGTAGGCCAGGTTCCTGCTCGTCTGCTTCTAGGCCGGTGGTTGAGCGTGCTCCTCGGGGTGGAGACCTCAAGTTCTGTGAGGGTTGCTCTGGCCCTCCGGTCGCAGTCCAATCACCCTGGTTCCTCAGCTTGGTGTCCCCCAGGCAGTGTCTGAGTTGGTCGATATGCCTCCTCCAGTTTCGCCCGTCCTCCAGCTCAATGTGGTATGATGTGGGGCCAGTGACAGCCACGACTCACCCCGCCAGCCAGGTCGGGTACCCCGCATAGTTGTTTGCGAATACCCAGTCCTATATGTTGAATGCCCACGTGGGCCGTGCAGAGTCCAGAGGAGTCTCAGGAAGGTAGTCAGGGTGGTATCGGTTAAGTTGTGACCTCAGCCTTCTTCCCATCAGCAACTCCGCTGGGCTCTTGTTGGTGGTCGCATGAGGGGTGATGTGTTGAGCGAGGAGGAATTGGTCAACTTTTTCCTGCCAATTCCCTGGGCCCATTTGGGTGAGGGTTTCCTTGGTTAGTCTCACCATCCACTCAGCCTGCCCATTGCTTGCCGGGTGAAAAGGAGAGATGAGTATGTGCTGGAACCCTTGCTCCATGAGGAATGCCTCTATGGTCTTGTTTAATAAGTTTAATAACATTTGTATGCTGCCCAATCCCGTAGGACTCCGGGTGGCAAAGTAAATAAAAAAAAGAATGGAAGAAAAGAAAAGATAGATTTAAAAAACATAGATTTAAAACACACCATGCACACCGTTCTAAGTAGGGCTGGACCGTATTTGGGGTCAACAGCCCTAGGCCTGCCGGAACAGCCAGGTTTTAGTGGCTTTACGGAAGGCCGAGAGAGTGGGAAGGGTCCGGATCTCTGCAGGTAGATCATTCCACAGAGTCGGGGCAGCTACAGAGAAAGAACTCCCCTGAGTAGTCGCCAACCGGCACTGCCCGGTCGACGGTACCCAAAGGAGGCCCAGCCTGTGAGATCTTATAGGACGTTGGGAGGTATTTGGCAGGAGGTGGTCCCGCAGATATCCAGGTCCCAAGCCATGTAGGGCTTTAAAGGTAATGACCAGCACCTTGAATTGCGTTCGGAGACCGATGGGAAGCCAGTGCAGCTCGCGGAGGATAGGTGTAACATGGGTGTACCTAGGTACACCCAATATCGCTCGCGCGGCCGCATTCTGGACCAATTGTAGTCTCCGAACACTCTTCAGGGGCAGCCCCAAGTAAAGCGCATTACAGTAATCAAGCCTAGAGGTGACAAGAGCATGAGTGACCATTTGAAATGCCTCCCAGTCCAGGTAGGGCCGCAACTGGTGCACCAGGTGAACCTGGGCAAAAGCCCCCCTGGTCACAGCCGACAGGTGGTATTCTAATGTCAGCTGAGAATCCAGGAGGACACCCAAGTTGCGGACCCTCTCTGAGGGGTGAAGAGTTTCACCCCCCAGGCTAAGAGATGGAATATCTGGTCAGTTCTTGGGGGGCAACATCAATAGCCACTCGGTCTTGTCTGGATTGAGTGCCAGCTTGTTTACTCCCATCCAGACCCTGATAGCCTCCAGGCACTGGCACATCACTTCTACCGCTTCGCTGAGTTGGCACAGGGCGGACAGATACAACTGGGTATCGTCCGCGTATTGATGATATTTGATCCTGTGCCGCCGAATGATCTCCACCAGTGGCTTCATGTAGATGTTAAATAGGAGGGGGGAGAGGACCGAGCCCTGAGGCACCCCATATTTTAGGGGCCTAGGGGTTGACCTCTGTCCTCCAACCAACACCGATTGTGACCTATCCGAGAGGTAAGAGGAGAACCACCATAACACGGTGCCTCCCACTCCCACCTCTCCCAATTGTCACAGAAGGACACCATGGTCGATGGTATTGAAGGCCGCTGAGAGGTCAAGAAGCACCAGGATAGAGGAATATCCTCTATCCCTGGCACGCCAGAGATCATCGGTCAGCGTGACCAAAGCAGTTTCGGTGGAGTAACTAGGCCTGAAACCTGACTGAAAAGGATCTAGATAATCTGCTTCATCCAAGGACCGTCGGAGCTGAAAGGCCACCACCTTCTCAACAACCTTCCCTACAAAAGGGAGGTTGGAGACTGGATGGTAATTTTTGAGACTAGCTGGATCCAGAGAAGGCTTCTTAAGGAGGGGTCTTACCACCGCGTCCTTTAAGGGCAGCGGGAAAGATCCCTCCTATAGAGAGGTATTAACAATCCTCTGGAGCCAGCCTCGTGTAACCTCCCTGCTGGTCGAAACCAGCCAGGAGGGACACGGGTCCAGTAAACAGGTGGAGGTACTCACAGCTCCCATGGCCTTGTCCACTTCCTCAGAAGTAACAAGCTGGAACTCGCTCCAAGAAATCCGATCAAGGCCCACTCTCGGCATCTCTGCAGGTACTGTCCAAGTGGAGTCCAGGTCCATCCGAATCTGAGCGATTTTGTCTGACAGAATCTGACCAAATTCCTCGGCTCTTCCCTGCAAGGGTTCACCCGCATCCCTCCCTTTCAGGAGGGAGCGGGTTATCCTAAATAGGGCAGCCGGGCGGGATTCTGAGGACGCAATGAGAGTGGAGAAATGCGTACATTTTGCCGCCCGAATCGCCACTAGATAAGTCCTAATAAAGGCTCTTAATTGTGTTTGGTCAGATTTGGATTTACTGGCCCTCCAACGTCGCTCTAGTCCTTCGGACTGTGGGCAAGGGAGTCAGGTATCTCCCCAAGCTCCGTCTGAAATCTCAAGGGATCCATCAGGCGCCTGGGGCAGAACCACTTAATCGGTTCCACCTCCCTGCAGTGGGGGAGTAGTTTCAGAAAATCAAGCCTCAGGAGGAAGTGATCTGACCACGACAAGGGCAAGGTCTTTATGCCCTCCAGTTCCAGATCACATCTCCACTGCTCCGAGAGAAACACAAGGTCAAGAGTGTGTCCTACTGTATGAGTCGGACCTTGAATTACCTGGGTCAAGTCTATGGCTGTCATGGAAGCCATGAACTCCTGCGCCCCGTCGGAGCGTTCGCCGAGAGATGGCAGGTTAAAGTCCCCCAGTACAATAAGTCTGGGGAACTCAACCGCCAAACCGGCTACTGACTCCAGGAGCGAAGGCAGGGCTGTTGTAACGCAGCTGGGAGGTAGGTACGTTAACAACAAGGCCACTTGACCCCCAAGGTCCAGCTTCACCAGAAGGGACTCACACCCGACAGTCTCCGGAGCAGGGATCCTACGAGGTGCTAATGATTTCCGGATGACAACTGCCACTCCCCTTTCTCTGGTGTCATGGTTGGTGCAGCACCTGAAACCCTTCTGGGCACATTTCTGAGAGGGGGACTCCTTCCTCATGGCCCAGCCAGTTCTCAGTAATCCATGCCAGATCTGATCTGCCCCCTCGTCTAATATTAAGTCCCAGACGAGGGGAGATTTCTGAATCACAGATCTGGCATTTAGCAGCAGCAACCTGAGGCCAGGGCCCTGACTTCTCTTGCCACCTGGTCTTTGGGTTGAGTTTTCAGGGCCGGAACGAGGGATCGCTGTAACATAGCGAGCCTTCCTTCCCCGGTAAGGGCCAGCCTTGAAACTCCCGTTGTACCTGCCTCTCCCAAACATGACCATGATGTTCTGGCCCGTCCCCATCCCCGTAGATCCCCCCTCCCACGGCCCCCATTCTCCCCAGCAGGCCATTCGTATCATACACTCTGGGACGAGAGGCAAGTCTGGGCCCCCATCCACTTCTGCTTCTGCACTCAGTGGAGGGGGCTCCAGGTTGCACTCTCAATCCCCTCATACATACCGGCCAGACATTCTCCACATGCATACCCCACTAATAGTAAAATATTAAAATATACAATAAAAACAAGATAAAATTTAAAAAATTAAGTTTAAAACACGTGGGAACATTCTCTCAACCATCCATACCTACATTCACTCCTTCACTCACCAAACAAAGGTGGGCACCGTTCTTGAACCATCAAGCGGTTGGCGCAGTTTTGAAATAAATAAGTTAGTAATAATGCAAGAGAGGAAAGTCTTTGCACTCAGAAACTTCTCCTCCGTGGAGTCCAGTAGAAAGAACAAAGTTCTAAAGTTTGAAGTGGATGGGGGGGGGTTGACCCCGGTTGGAGGGGAAGGGGGCAAGTTCCCTACCCACGTCCTCTTCATCCTCCGCTTTCCCTTTCTGCAGAGATTGTAAACACAGAGTGGCATGCAAGACTCTCGGCGAAGGCGGAGATCTGAGGACTCCATGGCCGAGCAGCAGCAGCCGGAATGGTGAGGTGGGAGGCCCTCGTGTCCGCGTTGTTAATTTAGGATCGGACCGGAAAGCAGAGGGGGAGTAGGCGAGGGAGGGAGGGGGTCGTGCCTGAGCCAAATAATGGCGATGAAAAGGCGACAGATGGTTGATCTCACATGACCCAATTCTCTCCAAAGTAATGGTCCTAGGGACGAAGGCGAGGGTGGGAACGGTCGAAAGGTGGAAACAGTCGGGGGGCAGTGTCGTCTGGAGAAGGCACACCAGGAATAATCGCGGATGGCAGCAGCAATAGTAGCGGGAGCCGGAAGGCCGGCCACGGTGACCAAAAGCCGGAATTACAGCAGCCGGTCCGCAGCAATGATGGTTAAAAGTCAGAAAGGACCATGATGGAAGGGGGGAAGTGCGCTAGGGTCAGCAGCAGCAACGGCAAGGAGGCCAGTTGTGCAGACAAATAGCGCAGCAATGTTAAACTCACCAGCCCCCCTGGGTGGCAGTATGGCTCAGCAGTGTCTCGCCAGCGAAAGCAGGGCCGTAGCGATCCGAATTCGAGCTAAAACTGCCGTCAGCTGGAGAATTGCCGCCCGCGGGAAGAGGGGGATGTCACCCGGAGGTCGCTCGCCACCACTCGGCACCGCCAGAAACTGTCCAGAACCGCCAGAGTAGTGCCCCTCAGGCAGAACGTTGCTCCGCAACGAAACACTGACCCGAACTCAAGCCGAAATCGCCACCAGCTGGAGGACCACCGTCCGTGGGGGGGGGGGCACCGCCAAAAGGCCGCTCGATGCCATCCGACACTGCCGAAGACTGCCCAAAGCCGCCAGGGGAGCGTCTCTCAAGGTAATCAGCCCTCTCAGATCGTCTCGATTTCTTCTCACCCAAGTTCCACTTTTTTGGAGGTCTGGCATTCGGCAGAGGCTCAATCTGAGTGAAATCGACTCTCTTCTAGCCTGAGCGACAAGCTCAGGCAGCCATCTTCCCTCTTGGCTGTCAGTTGTGGACCATTATCAGAAACCAGAATGTCGGGTAGTCCGTGGTTTGTTAAGAGTCGTCAGAGGGCTCGGATAGTGGCTTCTGCTGTGGTTGTCTGCATGATGATTACTTCTAGCCATTTGGAGTATGCATTCATGGCAATCAGGAATGTTTGTCCTTCTACTGTCCCTGCAAAGTCAATGTGTATGCGGGACCAGGGTCCCTTGGCCACTTCCCATTCACGAGTAGGTGCCCGTGGTGGTGCTGGTCGCGTTTCCTGGCAGGGTTTGCATATGGCCACCCATTTGGTAATGTCCTTGTCCATCTGGAGCTACCAGATGTAGTTCCGGGCTAGTGCCTTCATTCTCACGATCCTGGGGTGCCTCACATGTAATGTGTCCATGGCTCGTCTCTGAAGCTGTTGGGGAATGATGACCCACAGCACACAGCCTTTTATGGTTGACAGTTCAGTTTGCTTGCTGTGGTAACTATGGAACTCCTCTTCCCGTCTGTCCTGTGGCCACCCCTTCAACACCTAGTTCAGAACTTTCCATAATATTTTGTCCTTTTCGGTGTGTTCGGTGATGTCTCTGGTGGTTACTGGGCTGGCTGGGTCGATGTTGATCAGCAGTACTTGGGTGGTGGTTGTGGGGTCTTCCACTAGTTCTGGCAGCGGGAAGCAGCTGAGAGCGTCGGCATGGCTGATGTCTTTGTGGGGTCAGTGGGTCAGCTCGTAGTTGTATGCAGTGAGGAAAATGGCCCATCTGGTCATTCTCAGGGACATGTATGGAGGGGTCTGTTAGTTGCCAGCGAGGAGTCCTAATAGAGGCTTATGGTCTGTGACCAGCTTGAAATGTCTTCCGTATATGTACTTGTGGAACCGCTTGATTCCTGCCACCACGGCCAAGGCCTCTTTATCAATTTGGCTGTAGTTGCGCTCAGCCGGTGACAGGGTCTTTGAATAATATGTTATCGGTGCTTCCATTCCATCTGGTAGGCGGTGGCTGAGGACCGCCCCAACTCCAAAAGGGGAAGTGTCACAAGTTATCCAGACTGGCAATGTGTGGTTGTATTTAATCAGAAAGCTGTTGGATGAGAGGAGGTCTTTAACTGCTGCAAATGCTTGGTCTTCCCTCTGTCCCCAGGTCCACGGCATCATCTTCCCCAGGAGGTTGTGGAGCGGCTCAGAAACGGTGGCCTTCTGTTGTAAAAAAATGCTGTAGAAATTTAACAGTCCCAAGAAGTCTTGCAGTTTTGCCCTATTCTTCAGGGTTGGGGAGTTCTTAATGGTTTTCACCTTGCTGTTGGTCGGGTGAGTGCCCGACCCATCAATTAGGTAGTCTAAGAACTCTACCTGCCTTACGCCGATTTTGCATTTATTAGGGTTTACTTTGAGTCCTTTTTCCTGGAACCTCCCCAAGGTCTCGTGCACACGTTCCATCAACTGGCCTATTGACTCTCCTCATATAAAATACTCCTCATAGAAGTATGGCACCACCCCTGGGATCCCATGCAGTAGCCGCTCCATTAGGCACTGAAAAAGTCCTGGGGCTATGCTGATCCTAAACTGCAACCTGGTACATTTAAATGCCCCCTTGTGAATCACTGGTTTGTGCTTCAGCAGTGGCTTTGTCTACCGGCAGCTGCTGATAGGCCTGGGCAAGGTCCATTTTGGCGAATACCTTCCCACTTCCTAGGGAATGCAACAGATGTTGTACCACTGGCACTGGGTATGCACTCTGCTGGAGAGCCTTGTTCAATGTACACTTGTAATCTGCGTAGAGGCGGATGGACCCATCTGGCTTCACGAGGGTGACTATGGGGGTCTCCCACACCGCGTGGTCAGTTGGCAGAAGGAATCCCTGGGCAATGAGCTTGTCTAATTGTTCCTTGACCTTAGGCCGCAAAGCAAATGGTACCCTTCGGGGTTTGAGCCTGATGGGGGTTACATGAGGGTCTAGGTTAAATTAAATGGGTTTCCCCGTATATTTACCTAGGCCCCTGTCAAAGATGTCCGTGAACACTGCCAACAGCTGGTCCAGTTCGTGGATGGTTATGCAGTGCAGTCCGGTGATGTCCAGGCCCAGGGGTTTAAACCATTCTACTCCCAGCAGTGATGGCCAGTGGCTGTCAATGACCGTGAGTGGCAGCTGGCCCTGGAACTCATGGAACATTACTTTGACCTCCATCTATCTAGTACATCTATCTGGTTCCCTTGATAGTCATTCAGGCGAACATTTGGTGGCTTCAGGAACTTCCTGCTTGTGGCTGGGTTCAACTTCTTGATTGTTTGCCAGGATAATATTGTGAAATACAACCCTGTGTCCAGTTCCATTTTGCATGGTTCCCCTTCAATGGTCATGACTGCGTGGTATTTCTCCTGCTCATATGCATCTATGTGTCCCATAGTTGTGTGATGGATTTGTCTGGCAGCTTGGTATTGGTCCTCTCTTCGTCTTCTCCATTGTTGGCCGGCTCTTGGGTTCCCTGGTCTTTCTGATGGGGCTATAGGCTTTGGCTGAAAGGGAATGGGTTGGGGTGCTTTGCAGGCTTTGGCAATGTGGCCCTTTTTCTGGCATCTGCGGCATGTTGCGTCCTGGAAACAGCAAGCCACCCTTGTGTGGAAGCCCATGCAGCTCGGGCAATGTGGCTGCCTGCTCTCCGTGTCTCTGGGGTTCTGCCACCTTTCTGGGTACATGCGGTGGATGGTATCATCTGCGTTGTCCCAGTCATCATTGTACTCAGGGACTTCGGTTGACCAATCGGGCTCCCGGTATGTGTGGTGCAACCCCTGGTCTTCCACAGATGCGCACCGCCACGAGATAGGTCCTGATATAGGCTCTCATCAGTGCTTGGTCAGATTTGGAGTTACTAGTCCTCCAGCGTCGCTCTAGGCGTCTCTTTTGGTGCTTCATCTCCCGGAGTTCCTCGGTGAACCAAGGAGCCCTCCTGGATCCACTGCCGCAGAGAAGCCGTAAAGGCGCAATCCGGTCCAGAGCCTCCACCACTGCCGAATTCCAAGCAGCGACCAAGGACTCCGCCGGACTGTGGACGAGAGAGTCAGGTATCTCCCCAAGCGCCGTCTGAAATTCCATAGGGTCCATCAGGCGCCTGGGGCAGAACCACCAAATTGGTTCCCCCTCCCTACAGTGGGGGATTGGTTTCCGAAAGTCAAGCCTCAGTAGGAAGTGATCAGACCATGACAAGGGCAAGGTCTTAATGCCCTTCAAACCTAGATCACGTCTCCACTGCTCCGAGAGAAATACAAGGTCAAGCGTGTGACCCGCTGTATGAGTCGGACCCCGAATTACCTGAGTGAAGTCCATGGCTGTCATGGAAGCCATGAACTCCTGCGCCCCATCAGAACGTTCGCCGAGCAAAGGCAGATTGAAATCCCCCAGCACTATAAGCCTGGGGAACTCAATCGCCAGCTCGGCTATTGATTCGAGGAGCACAGGGAGGGCTGTCCCAACGCTGTTGGGAGGTAGGTACGTTAACAACAAGCCCACTTGACCCCCAAGGTCCAACTTCACCAACAGCCTACAAGCTCCGGAGCAGGGATCCTACAAGGAACTAAAGACCTTCGGATGATGGCAGCCACTCCCCCACCCCTTCCTGGTGTCATGGCTGATGGAGCACCTGAAACCCTTCTGGGCACATTTCAGTGAGAGGGACTCCTCCCTCCTGGCCCAACCAGGTTTCAGTAATACATGCCAGGTCTGCCCCCTCGTCTAATATTAGGTCATGGACGAGGGGAGTTTTGTAAACCACATTTAGCAACAGCAGCCTGAGACCAGGGCCCTGACAACTCTCGCCATCTGGTCCTGGAGTGGAGCTAGCAGGGCCGGAAGGAGGGATCGCTGTGACATAGCGGACCCTCCTTCCCCGGTAATGGCTAGCCCTGAAGCTCCCATCGTACCTGCCCCTCCCAGTCATGACCGTAATGCTCCAGCCCAACCCCGCACCCGTAGACCCCCCCCATCTTCCAAAGCCTCCGTTCTTCTCGGCAGGCCATACAAATCATACACTCCGGGCTGGGAGGCAGAGCCAGGGCCCCATCCACTTCTGCTTCTGCACTCAGTGGAGGGGGCACCAGGCCCCACTCTCAGTCCACTCATATACACCCCACAAACACTCTCTCAAGCATATCCCACTGTAGTCATTAAAACATATAAAGTACAATAATACAATAGTATAAATAAAAGTGGGTACATTCATCTTCATTCGCACAACACACACTCCACAAACAAAGTTTGGCACAGGTCTTAATTCCGGAAAGGCGGATCAGCGTAAGTTTGGGTAGCCGGAGCTAGTAATGGTGCAGAAGGGAGAGTTCCTCGGTCTCTCTTCCCTCCTGTAGGTCCGGAATGGCAAGCAGAATGGCAAGCAGGCCAAAGGGCCAATGGTCCAGAATCTAAGGTGACCGGAGCGGTTGCAGGAGGGGTGGGTGGGTGCCAGTTGAAAGAGGCACTGAGTCCACGCCCGCATCCTCACCACTTCCCGTCGTTTCCTTCTGTCTAAGGTGTGTAACACGAACCAGTTGCAAAAGTTGTCAGCAAGCCAGAAGATCTCTACAACCGCTACAGCGTTGGCATTATTCTGAAGACAACCCGGAATGATCTTTATTAGTCCTGCAAACAAAAGCCTCAGGCCATCCTGTGAAGGTCCATCCTAGTCCCCAAACTTACTTAAAACCTTGCTTTCTAGGTAATTCAGTGAAGTCTATTTCTCAAATTGTTCCTGGGTAGTTGCCGTTAAGTTGGACTCATAGGGGTGGGTGCCTTGCCACTTTTGGATTATTTCTGGCACAGGTCAAGCAGGCTGCTACAGCTTGGAAATAGTGGAATAGAGACCTTTGCCTACTACACAGCATGTCATAAAGTCTACCAGTGTTTTTGACCCCCAATGTGCGCCAGCATGTATTTGTTATAACAGAATCCTTAGAGGTGTATCTGGTAGAATAAATTTGCTCTCTACCCTCCACTACCCATCATTCCCCTTCTTGTCTCTGATAAACTTAGCCCATGCCCTGTCCCTGGGTGTATAAGAGGGCGGGGAAGTGGGTATGGAAGGAGTCATTGGAATTAGGGAAGCTGTTAATTCTGAGTGTTGTAGGGCAGCTTCCTTAGCAGCCCTATCTGCAGCCTGGTTCCCTTTCGTGTAAAGGGTGTCTTCCTTACAATGCCCCTTGACATGCATGACTGCTACTTCTTTTGACTTCCAGACTGCTTCCAATAATTCTAAAATTTGTGGGACTTACTTAATAGTTGACCCCTTTACATTTAATAATCCTCTTTCCTCCCATAAAGTTCCGTAGGCGTGCAAAATTCCAAAGGCATATTTGCTATCTGTGTATTTACTGTTAGTCCTGCAGCCAGCTGTAAGGCTCTCGTTAAAGCTACCAGCTCAGCCAGTTGAGCAGAAGTGTTTACTGGTAGTGGTTTGGCTTCTATAACTTCCCACACTATGACCACTGCATATCCTGCCTTTCTCAGACCTTCCATCATAAAGCCACTGCCATCTGTAAACCATTCACAGTCAGCATTTGGGAGAGGTTGATCACTAAGATCAGATCAGGTCTACTGGCATATACAGAATCCACCACCTGTACGCAATCATGATGCAATTCAGTATCCACCTGGGGCAAGAGTGTATCTGGATTAAGGGTATTGCATACCTCTAATTGTATGGCTGGGGAGTCAAGCAGGATAGTCTGATACTTGTCTGTCTCCCCCCCCTTCAATTGTGAGCCGCCCTGAGTCCCCCCAGGGAAAAGGGCGGCATACAAATAAAGTATAAATGAAAAAAAAAACTTGGCTTGGGGGCCCCAATCATCCAAAATGCTCCCTTCACTTCCATAATCTCCTGAACCCCATGTAGGACTTTGACTATTAGATGTTGTCCCAGTGTTTTTTTTAGTTTAGTTTTATTTGTCATTTATAGGCCGCCCTTTTCCCTGAGGGGACTCAGGGCGGCTTACAATTCGTGGGAAGGAGTGCAAGACAAAACATAAAATATGTGAATAAAATAAAATAAAACAGTAAAACTCAACATTCATTCAACATTCGGGTGGGGCGGATTAAAATCTTATCCCCAGGCCTGATGGGATAGCCAGGTCTTAAGGGCTATGCGGAAGGTCTGGACGGTGGTGAGGGTACGAATCTCCACGGGGAGATCGTTCCAAAGGGCCGGAGCTGCTACTGAGAAGGCTCTCCTCCGCGTAGTCGCCAGTCGGCACTGACTGGCGGATGGAATTCAGAGGAGGCCTAATCTGTGTGATCTGATGAGTCGAAGGGAGGTAATCGGCAGAAGGCGGTCTCTCAAGTACTCAGATCCACTACCATGGAGGGCTTTATGGATGGTAAGTAGCACCTTGAAGCGCACCCGGAGATCAACAGGTAGCCAGCGCAGCTCGCGGAGGATAGGTGTTATGTGGGCAAACCACGGTGCGCCCACAATCACTTGCGCGGCCGCATTCTGGACTAGCTAAAGTCGCTGGATGCTCTTCAAGGGCAGCCCCATGTAGAGCACATTGCAGTATTCCAGCCTAGAGATCACAAGGGCTCGAGTGACTGTTGTGAGGGCCTCCCGATTCAGGTAGGGCCGCAACTGGCGCACCAGGCGAACCTGGGCAAATGCCCCCCTGGTCACAGCTGACAAATGATGGTCAAAAGTCAGCTGTGGGTCCAGGAGGACTCCCAAGTTGCGAACCCTGTCTGAGGGGTGTAAAATTTGACCCCCCAGCCTGAGTGATGGAACATTGGCCAAATTATTGGGAGGAAAACACAACAGCCACTCGGTCTTGTCTGGGTTGAGTACCAGTTTGTTAGCTCTCATCCAGTTCTTAACGGCCTCAAGACCCCGGTTCATCACGTCCACTGCTTCATTGAGTTGGCACGGGGCGGACAGATACAACTGTGTGTCGTCCGGGTATTGATGGTATTTTATCCCGTGCCTCCGAATGATCTCGTGTTAACTTTTGGGCTTCCTCAACTAGCAGGGCAGTTGCTGCCACAGCTCTCAGACATCCAGACCATCCCAATGCCACCCCATCTATTTGCTTACTAAAATATGCCACATGCCTTTGCCATGAGCCTAGTTTCTGGGTGAGAACTCCTGCTGCAATGCCTTTCCACTCATGTACAAAGAGGGTAAAAGGTTGAGTTTCAGATGTTAAATTCGCCAGCACGAATTTAACATCTGAAACTAGATGGAGGGTGAATCAATCAACAAGCCGCAGTGTACTGCAAGTTCCGAGACCTGGATGAGCTGATTTTGGACCTCATAATTTGCGACGTGCGAGACATTACCCTACAGAGGAGGTTACTTGCTAAGTCTAACCTCACTCTGCAGATCGCACTGGACGAGGCTAGGGCGTCTGAATCAGCCACCAAATCGACTGAGACTCTACAGCGCCAAAGCACACCTCCAGACGCGTGGAAAAGTGCCCACGTACATCGCGAGACTGCCTACCCCGAGGGCTCAGAAAGCAAAGAGAATGACAGCTACCGCATGTGCAGTAGCCGCACCAAGCTGGCGCAAAAATTCAATTCGCAAGTGCTGCCCTGCGCCAGGTGTGGAGGAGACCATGCCCGACCGTCCTGCTGATTCCATGAAGCAACTTGCCAGTGTTACGAGCAGAAGGGGCACATCGCCAGGGTGTGCCACAGCGATTTCCCTATCGCCCCTAGGCAGCCAAAAAATACACAAAGCCATCAACAGAGGCTGAAACCAGGGGCCTGGCAGAAGTACCCACGGAAGTCTGAAGGTGACAATAGAGTCGCCTATCATACATCAGTAAGACAAGTCCACTCTAAGCGGCCCAAAATCTGAAAGTCACTGTCCTCTTCAAGGACTCTCCATGCGAGATGGAGATCGACACCGGGTCATCACTGAGCATAATGCCATGGTTAGTCTTCAAGCAAGCGATTCCGAAGTTACAGAAGTGGCACCTCTGAAACCCTGACATCTGCCTGTATGATTACCAGGGAAACCGGGTCCCCATCATGGGCCAAGGCACCTTCTGGGTGAACTACAAACACTTCTGCGAAAACCTCCCCGTGACGGTGGTCAGCAGCAACCTTCAGAGCCTTCTAGGGCTTGATTGGTTCCAAGCTTTGGGGATGGAAGTGACCGGAATCCACTCCGTGACGGACGATGGCGCTGAAGCCATCGAGGACGTTTTTGACACAGGTCTGGGTAAGTACAAGGGAACCCCAATTTATTTTAGCTTGGACCCCATCATAGCCCCAATTAGGCTAAAACCCAGGAGAGTACCTTTCGCTCTCTGTCCTAAAATTGACAAAAAATTGACAAGCTTGTGAGTCAGTCGATCATGCACGCTGGGAAACACCTACTGTGACACCTGTCAAATCTGACGGGTCTGTCCGCATCTGCACAGACTGTAAGTGCACAATAAATAAAGTGTTACAACAAAGGGCCTACCCTGTACCCATTGTACAGCACCTACTACATTCGCTTTGTCTAGGAAAAGTCTTTGCAAAATTGGACATGGTGCAGGCATACCAACAATTGCCAGTAGATGGTGCTACTGTGGAGGCCCAAACCATTGTGACGCACAGGGATTCATTCAAATGCCACCGCCTGCAATTCGGAGTTAGTATCACCCCGGGACTGTTCCAAAACGTCATGGAACAGCTTTTGCAGGGGATTCCAGAAATCGTCCCCTATTTCAACGACATCTTGGTATCGGCTGCAAATGAGGCGCAACTTTTAAAACACATATGAATAGTTTTGGCCAGAATTAGAGACAAGGGTCTCCGCCTCATAAAAGAAAAATGTCAGATTAATGTACCAAAGGTTGAATTCCTCGGGTACCTGATTGATGGGTCTGGAATCCATCCGACCTCACAAAAAATTAAAGCTATTCAGGATGCCCCCACACCTCGCAATCAGACCGAACTGCAGGCGTTCCTCGGGTTCCTTAATTTCTACAGCATCTTTCTCAAACAGAAAGCCACCATTGCTGAACCATTACAGTGCCTCCTAGCCAAGAACGCGAAGTGATCCTAGGGCAAAGCCAAGACCACCACGTTTGTCGCAGTAAAATGACTCCTGTCAGCGGATTCTTTCCTAGTCCAATACAACCAGACCCTGTTGTTGGTGTTAACCTGTGATGCTTCCCCTTTTGGTGTCGGCGCTGTCCTCAGCCACCGCATGCCTAACAGAACCGAACCCCCTATTGCATTTTACTCCAGAACCTTGTCCGCCACAGAGCAGAACTACAGACTGCGAGGCTTTAGCTGCAGTGACTGGAGTAAAAAGGTTCCACAAATATCTCTATGGCCGGGATTTTGAACTGGTTATGGACCACAAGCCATTGTTGGATTTACTGGCTGGGGATTGCCCCACCCCGGTATCATTATCCCCCCACATGACCAGGTGGACTATTTTCCTGGCTGCCTACTCATACCATCTCATTCACCACCCCGGCTCCACTTTAGGACATGCAGATGCCTTGAGCCGCTGCCCATTGCCTGAAGTTCTCACTGACTTCATCCCTGAGATGCTGGTCCTTCTCATTGACTGCCTGGAAATCAGACCCGTCTCACCCAGTGACATTGCATGCGACTCTGCAAAGGACTCCACAATAAAGCAAATTTTAAACTGGGTGTGGAGGGGGTGGCCAAGGGGCATGTTGGGGCTGATTTCAAAATGTATTTTGCCAAACGAGATGTCGGTCATTAATGGGTGTTTACTGTGGGGCGATCGGGTAGTTATTCCCACCAAACTGCGCATTGCAGTATTAGAAGCATTACATGTAGGGCATCCTGGGATTGTCAGGATGAAGGCTCTGGCAAGGAGTTATGTTTGGTGGCCTAACATGGACAGGGAGATCCAAGAATGGGTGGCTACATGAACACCATGCCAGGAGTCCAGACTGGTTCCCCCAGAGGCGCCGGCTAAGGAGTGGGAGTGACCACAAGCACCATGGTCCAGGGTGCACATTGACTTTGCTGGCCCAGTACATGGCCAAACATTCTTCATAGTTCTGGACGCTTATTCAAAATCGTTGGAAGTACTCCTGATGACCTCCACTACGGCAGAAGCAGTCATCAAGGTGCCACAGAGACTTTTCTCCACACACGGCCTGCCCAATGTCTTGGTCTCTGACAATGGGCCCCAATTTACGGCCATGCCATTCGAGACCTTCCTAGCAGCTCAAGGAATCAGGCATGCCCTGGTCGCGCCATTCCATCTGGTCTCCAATGGTCAGGTGGAGAGAATGGTGAGATCTGCAAAAGAGGCCCTTGCTAGGATGGGCCCAGGTGATTGGCAAACACAGATTGACCACTATTTACTGATCCAACACATCACACCCAGTGCCACCACTGGGAGAAGCCCCTCCGAGCTTCTCATGGGGTGCTGTCTAAGATCACACTTAGACCGATTACATCCAAATTATTCTACCTCATCACCCCCAGACTCCACAAGCAAGATTCGATCTTTTACCATAGGAGATTCGGTATACGCCCACAACTACATCGGGGGAACGCTGTGGATTCCTGCCACAGTAATAGACATTACCAGTTCTTGATCATATCTGGTAGAACTTGAGGACGGTAGAAATTGGAGAAGGCATATTGACCAACTCCATAGCCGCATTTCCAACTCCACGCTTAGACAACCAATGGTAACTCCTGCACGAGCTAGCCAAATCCCTATCCAAACAGAACAAAATAGCAGTCCTTCCATGTCCAACTCAAGCCCGAGAGTACCGGAAGACTTATCTGATTTTGATGTAGACCCACAACGAGCTCCAAGCGAGTTAACTCCAGAAGCTCCAGACACGGCCTGTGAAAAGTTCCAGGAGTTTCCACTAGGCAGAGTTGCAGAGCAAACATCTTACTTGTCCAAAGGAACCACTCCTACTGAACTGCGCAGGTGAGGCAGAGCTACACAAAAGCCCACCTACCTGCGTGACTACATCACCACTTGAATTGTTCTATCCTAGAGAGGAGGGGTGTTAGATATTCCCCCCCCCCAGACACACTGACTGTGGTTTCCACCAGGGTCCTGTGTTCCGGCAGAAACAGCGGTTTAATCCCATTGGTCAAAGGGTCTGACAGATCCCTTTAAGAGGGGCTGCTGTCCGACCCTTCCTCAGTCAGATGTTTACCTTACTTGCAATAAAGAGCTGTTGTTACTGAAGCCTTTGTGTGCCTATCCATTACCCGATCTAAAACTTCCCTCTTTAGGCTAACAGTCTCTGCTGTCCTGGAGAGATGCCATACTCTAGGTTTTCACCCCCTGCTGTGCAATTTGGGCTTTTGTTGTTTCAGGCACATTATAGCCTTTCCTGAAGCCCCAACAAAAGATATGTCATCTGTTAAGAACAGCTCTACTGGCTCCTGTAACTGTTAACATCTTAAGTTTAGATCCCCAAATTTGGACTTCTACAGAGGTGGGTTGGGGGAGCAACAGCTCCCTGCCCCTAGCCTCTTCACCCTTCTTTTTCTGCTTGCATGGCTATAGCCACCAGACATCCACTCTTCCAATATCCTTCTTTTCTGCATATAGCACACTGGTAGGGTCCCAAGGGGACCTTTCCTCTTCCATGCCCATACTACTTTCAGATTCCCTAAACTCCCACTCCTCGCCACCTCTTCTGCTTTGTTTCCCTTCCTCCCATCTTTTCCTGCCTAAGGGCATCTGCTAGGAAGATAGCTTTTTAGCGAGCCTTCTGAATTTCTTTCTCATTTCTTCTTACGCTCTAGTAAGCTATCTCAACCAAGTCTGAAATGTCTTTCCACAGACCTCCTTCTACTTTCTGTAACTTTCTTCTAATAGCCTCTGCTGACTTCCCTATAAAAATCATGTTTATCATTTTCTGATTATCTGAGGCTTCATGATCTAAATTAGTATATTGCCTAAAATCCTGGTATATTATTTCAAGAAAAGTCCTCAGAACTCTCATTTTTCTTTTGCCTTATTTCATATACTTTTACAAGAGTCTTAATTTAGGGAATTCAATTTTTGGATTCCATATAAGATTGAGAATTCTGTAGACTCATATTGTCCCCTTCATCATCCAGATCCCATTCTGGCTCCGTGAGCAGGGCATTCCCAGCGGCTGTCATTCTCATGCGTCCTTTTTTTAAAACTGCCGCTCTACTGCCCCCCCCCCCCAATCTCTGTTTCTCTGGTGTTAAAAGGACATCCATCAATGTCTGAATGTCTGCCCAAGTGGGGCTATGTGTCATAATACATAAGAAGAGAGTGCATTTTCTCTGGGTCTTCCCTATAACTGGAATTTTGTTGCTTCCAGTTATAAAGGTCAGAATTAGAAAATGGTGTGTAAACTAGCACTTGACAGAATCTATTTCCTTCTCCTACCACTATATTTTCTCGGAGTGAGCCTGCAACTCTGGTTTTAGTTTTGAAAGAGATTGGATTTCACAAGAGTCACTCACTGTTTGATTATATTGTTCCTCAGCCTCCCCGCTTTACTGGGATCACTTTGTCTGGAGTGTCCCATTCCATTAGTAAGAAGGGGGTGGCAGACCAGTCTCAGAGTTCTCCAGTTTAACTGGAGGAGCACTGGGTTTCCTTATAAGAAAGGGAATCAAAATAATTAACCCCTTTCACAGTCTGGGGATAGGGAGTCAACACACACAAATTTACACATCAGCATACTTACAGATTTATCCTCCATTCAAACTGCTTGCATAAAAAATCCACAGACAAATGTTTCCTTTCATATGTTCTCCAGGCAAACCAATTATTATTATCATTATTTTAGGGAGCTTTCACAAATCAATCCATGTTTTTCAAAATCCTTTTTTTAAGTAAAATAACAAATAATGATAAGGCCTTTTTGTTTATTGTTATTAGAGGGTCTTGCTCCTCTCCCAAGTTTTGAAAATGACACAACATAGAAACACGATACACTACCTCCACACCCCTCTAACAGAAATGGACTATTAACAAGTTTCACAAATAAACTTAAATATTGTATCTGTCTGAATCTTTTGTTTCTGCAATATTGCTTTTAGTAGCTCAATATTATGAGGTCCCTGAAATGGCCAAAAATCACCTGGATTGTCCAAGGGAAGTTGAGGCCAGACAGACATACAATGTGAAAAGGCTGCCTTTGATCCCTATATCTAATCCTCATAATATCTCAGAATTAGGCAAAATACAACCCACCGGCAAATCTTTGAGCAGCTTCCCTTTTGGCAACTCTGTCGCTCTTGGACTGGATGCCTTTTTGCTACCAGTTTCCCATTTCAAGGCCGGATTCCTCTTATCCCCTGGGATGTCTCCTGTCCAGTCCTTGCCTTTATTTGCTTTTTACTTAGGGCTAGATCTCAGGCGGATACCCCTTATCCCCTGGGACGTCTCCTATCCAGTCCTTATCTTTCCTCCACATTTTGCCTCTTTCTGTTCCTCCACCAGTTCCTGCTCCTCGCTTTCTTCAGGGCTTCAGCCTTTGAGTTCAGTGAAGAAGTCACCAAGGATCTTATCGAATCTGGACGTTAGACAGTGGCTCATAGCATTCAATCAACCCATTCTTTGCATCAGTAAGACACATGGATCTCTGCATTACCCCTTGCTTTTCAGAATACTCAGTCACTGTAAAAGACTCATGAGCTCTGAAGGCAGCTGGCAGTGCAGAAACACAGAGTCTTGGTCACTGACCAGGAGTTTTATTTCAGAGCAATCACACACCTTTCAGCCACTAAGTCTTACCCGTCCAGGGGCCTTCCTCTGGTAGTCTTTGGTGCCTTCCAATTGAATCCAGGCGTGGAATCCTGGACAAACCCCCAGATTGTTGTCCCCAATTTGGGTGTGAGCCTGGTGCTGAAGCCAATGATGGACGCCAGACACGAGGTACAGGTTTTCTGATTGCTTTTTATTGGAGTACCCCAAGGAAAAGGGTTCCTGGTCAAAGGCCAAGAACCAAGAATAAAGGATTAAGTGAGCTTTATACATTTTCACTGAAGGAGAAGATGGGACAAGATGAGATAACAAGAAATATCATCTAATAAATATTTTAGTAATAATTCTACAATTTGTTCTATTGGTCTATAGCTGTCCCATTCCTAAGCCTTGACTAATGAATGCCTCAGGAGTTATCTATTACACATTTCATTTGCTGCAGGCCTTCTCCATTCCTAACTTTTAGCTGAGGTCTGCAAGTTGTCTAATCCTTGTTACTTTTATCAGCTTTCTAGCTACCCATAATTGCTACAAGCTTTACACATGCATATTTCCTGTTGATAAGCATTCTTTTTTTAAAAAAAATATTTTATTTTTTTGTTACATAAACAACACATACCCACAACAGTGGGGAAAGAAAAAAAAACAAAGCAAAAAAAAGGAAGAAACAAGAAACAAAACAGAGAAGAGAAAAAAAAACCATCATCACATGTAGCATGTCATTTGGTTACAAGCGTTTTAGCATTTATCATTCTTATACATTTAATAGATATTCCCTTACCTTTACTAGTTTATCCTAACTATATTTCCCCCCACAGACATACTTTGTATATACACAACAATTAAAAAAGAAAAACACACACTCACAGCAAAAAAGGGGGGGAAAAGAAAAAAAACCACAAGTATATGTTATAAAAAAGTATATCAGCTGGCTACAACAAGTTTTTGTGTATCTCTTCCATTAATTCATATTAATTCAAATATCTTAACTCAAATGTTTACTATATTAACATCATCATACCTCCACTTTTAATTGACTACAGTTATTTAAACATCCTTCATCCTTAACTCTACCAAAGATTTAATCCATAGCCACATGCTGGCATTTCATTTACTTATTTATAAAATCCTCCATTAACATCAAATCCTCATATCCTGTTTTAGCTAAACATCCATAATATTTAATACCAAGAATTTCATCCTCCATGTATATAATTTATTATCATTCTCCTTTCTTTATTTAGTTATATCCTATATCATAGCATTTTCTCCCTATTAGTTAAGATTTAACTGTATATAGATATAGTTTTATTTTATTTTTTATAATAATAATAATTGTGATTAATAGCCTTTATATATAGTCCAAAGATATTTCTAACCTTCCCTTCTCCTATCCAATTATTATTTATCATAGCAACTCAACATTATATACATTACTATCATTATCAATTATTATTCAACCATACCTATTAGAAATGAATTTAACTAGGTTTAGCTAATTTTAAATTATACTCCTCCATCTATCAGCCTGTGTCTCTCCAGTAACAGAACAGCCTTAAATCTGTTGCCATTCGTGGGTCCAGTTCTCCAAAAATCTTTATGAGCAAGCCCATACGAAAAAATCTTTGCACCTTTTTGCTTATGGTGCCTCTCATATAATGCTGCCGCCCTCTTTTTATTTCCTTTATCAGCTTGTCTTTAATTCTCAGTGGTGGTATCAAATGCTTTGCAGATGGTATTTAATAAAGTATGAATTCTTTAATGCTTCTCACTCCTCCTGCGCCCTGTCTTTCAAAGTAAATCTTCTGTGTGGCTACTTCCCCTTCAGACATTCCATCTTTTTCTCCGTCAGAGGTAAACCAGTTGCCCCGAATATCAGCAAATTGAGAATCTTTATCTCTGACATCCTTAGTTTGTATTTGAAGAACATTCAAACGTTCAACATTCTCATTTTTTTCCTCATATTTTGTTGCTAGAAACACCAGATAATCCAATTTTCTCTCAATTCTATCATGTGTGGCAGATAATTTCTGTAGTGCTGAAAAAAATCATTTGAATAGAGGCTTGAATAGACACCATATTTGTACGCAGTTAGTATTTTTTCTTGAGAGCTCTGAGGTATTTGCAAATAAAAACAAGCTGGGAACTGTGCAATCTTATCAGATCTTAGACCAATACAGCCAAGCAATAAAAGTGTCAAGTTGTAAGCAGCCAAATTATAGTGAATTGGTTTACAGCCCGCTTGCAGAGAATCAGAGGAGATGTTAGAGTAATCTATCCTTTGTCCATGTGAATAGCATTTAAAACATTTAAAAAGTAGAATAACCACCATCCATAAACCAATAGAGATCAAAATCGCTGCTAGATTCTTCTGTTCTTTAATTTAAATTAGCTTGAATTTTTAGGCGGACTGTCTTTCTCTGAGTAATAAAATCATCTTACCAGCTGGAAATACTTTCGCCATTTTTTGGGGCTATCTGCAGTTTCAGTTAGCCTTATGGCTAATCCGGAAGTCACTGGCAAAGGAGGTTAATTTCCAAGTCCCCAGAGACTTTGCGAACGTCTTTGGGGCCACTGGATCTCCTCCTACCTTTCACTGTCTCTCCGGGACAGCTTGGGTCCAAAAAGGGACCGTCCAAATGCTTCGGAATAGAGGAATTTCAGGAGTAGCCTGAAATTCCGTCTTCTCACTGCTAAGCCCCGCCTTCTTCCCAAGAATTCTTTGTTCTTGTGATACAGACAAAGGACCCCCCTATTAGTCTTCCTGATTTATTTTCAAGTGTGTGCCATGACCTTGCTTTAGCAGCCAGCCTATCATTAAGAGGATATGAATAAATAAATGAAAAATATTCAGAGGTTCCTGCCATAACTATACATTCATCAAGAACCCTAATCTTTATTCCCTATTTCCCCATAAGTAACTTCCAAATAATTATTTAAAATTTGCTTTCTACAGAATTCATATTTGGCTCAGATACTACTCCATAAAATACATGGGAATGACTTGTATGGAGCATCAGCTGACTCTATATTTTGCACTATTATATTAGATAACTGGAATGAACAAATTAAGACAATGGTATAGTAGTGCACCCATTATGGATAAACTTAGTACAGGTGGTTCTGGACTTACAACCACAATTGGGACCAGAATTTTGATTGATGACAAGGTGATTAAATGAGTCACACCCAATTTTACAACTTTTTTTTGCCACAGTTGTTAAATGAATCACTGCAGTTATTAAATAAATCAGGCAGTTGTTAAATGAATTCAGCTTCCTGCATTTATTTCACTTGTCAGGAGCCTGCTGGGAAGGTCACAAATAATGATCACATGACCTTGGGGCACTGCAACCTCAGAAATACATGTCAGTTGCCAGGTGCCAGAATTTTGATTACATGACTCTGGGTTGTAATGCTGCAAGTTTTGTAAGTTTGAGGATGAGTTGTAATTTTTTTCAGTGCTGCTATAACTGTTCAATTGCAAAATAAATTGTTGCAAGTTGAAGACTATCTGTGTAATGGTATGACTCTGAAAAAGAGACTTAAGATTGATAGCTACTGATAATATTCATAACTTTCAGCAGTTTGACCTGTTAATAGCCCACTAGCCATGCTGGCATGTAGAATAATTTTTTTTTCTTCTGTTTAATTGTGTCTGATTCTTGGAGACTGCCTGCAGTTTTCATGGCAAGTTTTTTCCTCCAAAAGTTATTTACCATTGTCTCCTTCCTAGGACTGAGAGAAAATAACTGGCCCAAGATCACCCAGCTGGCTTTGTGCTCAAGGCAGGACTAGAACTCACAGTCAGCACAACAGACAAGTGTTATCCATAAAATACTTAGTATGAGCTCTCTTTTAAAAGCAATTGTCCTCATAAGAGTCTATAGCCCCATTTTATTTTTACTTTTACCATGTAGGTAGTCAACCTGGTCCCTACTGCCCACTAGTGGGCGTTCCAGCTTTCATGGTGGGCGGTAGGGGTTTGCTGTAACTCTGCTTTATAAATTTTATAAAGTAAAGTTACTTCCCTACTTTATAAATCACCATTACTGTGGAACCGGTGGGCGGTTAGAAAATTTTACTACTAACAGAGATACAAAAGTGGGCAGTAGGTATAAAAAGGTTGACTACCCCTGATGTAGGTAAATAAATACAGTAGTTAAGATTTACATGAAGCAATGGAAATTGACCAACTGGCAAGACTGTTAATGTTTGTTTGTTTATTGGATTTATATGCCGCCCTTCTCCCAAAGGACTCAGAGTGGCGTACAACATAAAAAAAACACATATTACAAAAGTTAAAAAGGAAATTAAATAAAGACAAAAACAAACCCAATTAATATTAACAATAAAATTTTAAAAATTAGATTAAAATTAACAATTAAATTAACCATTTATTTTATTCTGTTCAGGCCAGGCCAGCTTGCTGGAAAAGCCAACTTTTTAGGGAACGTCGAAAGGACCGGAGGTCGGGGATTATGCAAAGCTCAAGGGGCAGCTCATTCCAGAGGGAAGGCACTCCCACAGAGAAGGCTCTCCCCCTGGGGGTCATTAGCTGACACTGTCTGGCCGACGGCACTCTGAGGAGGCCAACTCTGTGGGATCGCACTGGATGGTGAGAGGCTACTGGTGGCAGTAGGTGGTCTCGCAGGTACCCTGGGCCTAAGCCATGGAGCACTTTAAAGGTCATAATTAGTACCTTGAATCGCACCCGGAAAACAACTGGCAACCAGTGCAGGACGCCTAAAAGGGGTGTAACATGGGAGCACCTAGGTACCCCCATGATAACGCGTGTGGCTGCATTCTGGACCAGCGGAAGCCTCCGGGTGCTCTTCAAGGGCAGACCCATGTAGAGAGTGTTGCAGTAGTCCAGGCGAGAAAGGACAAGGGCATGAGTGACTGTGACCAGAGCATCCTGATCCAGGAAGGGGCGCAACTGACGTACCAGACAAACCTGGTAAAAGGCCCCCCTGGTCACGGCCATCAGGTGTTCTTCTAAACTAAGCCGCATATCCAGGAGGACTCCCAGATTGCGGGCCCTCTCTGAGGGGAGAAAAATTTCTCCCCCTATCATCAAAGATGGAACAAGATGCACAAATGGGGATGATGGAAACCACAGCCACTCAGTCTTGGAGGGATTGAGCTTGAGCCTGTTCCTCACCATCCAGATCCGCACAGCCTCCAGGCATCGGGACATCATGTCGAGAGCATCGTTTGGGTGGTTTTGGGTAGAGATGAAAAGTTGGGTATCATCAGCATATTGATGATACCATACCCCAAAACCACGGATGATCTCGCCCAATGGTTTCATGAAGACAAAATAAAAACAAAATAATATTGTAGCCTTTATCAACATGACACTTCAGCTCTCAGAATCTTATGCAATGATCTTCTTGGTCAAAGAAATATAAAAG
This sequence comes from Thamnophis sirtalis, assembly GCF_051295495.1. Classification (NCBI taxonomy): domain Eukaryota; kingdom Metazoa; phylum Chordata; class Lepidosauria; order Squamata; family Natricidae; genus Thamnophis; species Thamnophis sirtalis. The sequence goes on from NW_028261388.1 coordinate 62,238,366, forward strand.
GGATGCAGTGGCTCAGTGGCTAAGACACTGAGCTTGTTGATCAGAAAGATTGGCAGTGTGGTGGTTCGAATCCCTACTGCTGTGTAAGCTCCCGTTACTTGTCCCAGCTTCTGCCAACCTAGCAATTCGAAAGCATGTAAAAATGCAAGTCGAAAAATAGAGGCCACCTTTGGTGAGAAAGTAACAGCGTTCTGTGTGCCTTTGGTGTTTAGTTATGCCAGCCACATGACCACAAAGACGTCTTCAGACAGCCTGGCACATCAGCTTTGAAATGGAGATAAGCACCACCCCCTAAGTCGGGAACAACTAGCACATATGTGCAAGGGGGTTGGTGGAAACCAAAGAAATATAGGATATAAAGTCCATATATCTAAAGAGCTCTCAAGCTGGTTCTATAGTATCTCTTTATTTTCCTCTTTCATATTCACAAGAGATCAAGAGAGACTGAAAACCAATGAATAACTGCAACACAATTTTTGACATTATAATTCAATTCTTTTGGTCATATTAGCATTATTCCAAGACTTAGTTAACATTACATTTACTGCCACCATATTTCCTTTCACATTATATTGAGACAATTAAAAATGATTCATGTCAAATAAATATTATTAATTTTTCTAAGATTTGTCTCCCTTCCCCACACTTGTAAAAGAATTTTATATAATTTCTCAGCTATATCAGAGAGGAAAAGTGTCAAACCATTTGTAAATAATAGAATAAATCACTGATTTGAAGTACATATGAAAATTATTTCTGGTACATACAATTATCACATACTCTAGAAACAGGACAAAGACTGTAATATCATCAACATACCTATTTTTCAATAAAATTGATTTGTTTTAGTTTTATAGTTTGGTATATAAATTAATATTAAAAGTGAAGATATAGACTATCAATCTCATAAATTTTATAGCACATATTAAAGAACAACCTGTAAGATTCACCTGTGAGATATTTAAACACTTACCTAATACATTGTACCGAATGCTTGATTTTGAGTATATTTGCTGTATTAAATAGGAATCTGAAATTAAACATATTATCAAATGATAATTTTTAGTTGTAGAAGAAAATGTTCTAATCAGAGCCAGATGAAATAGTGAATACTCTGGTTTTCAGTGAAGCAGCAAAGATAAATGATCATGAGACTATATTATCTTTAGTATTTGTTAAATCTACAAGCAAGGTATGTAATGACACAAATACTATAGATAAAGTGTTAATAGTTAGCTGAGTTGCAAAATTCATAGTTGCATCATTAGAAGACAAGATCAGCATGTGATTGCAGTACTTATGGTCCATTCCAGAGTTTTTTCATATTGCTAAAGGTCAGATCATGTTCCTGGAGAAAAAGTGTCCCCCTGTCCAGAGTTTCCTGCAAAATCCCTTCCAACTTTGCTATTTTGTTATTCTGCTATGATAATATTGTATCCATGCAGATGTTCCATACACATATAGTTAGAGAATTATCTCATTTTCTAGCTCTTCTTTTTTCTCACTAGTATGCATGTGTGTGAGAATGTGGGTGTGTGACAGAGGGGGGCATATAATCAAAAACAGTAATCCAAGTTACTGGATGTCTACATATTACATCCACTTTTCTTAAAGTTTCTTCCTGGCCTGCAGATAGTTGAATAAAGCATATATAACATTATTTCTTAAAGCACAGGATGATGCAATTTAGTCCAGAAATGGTGCCAGGTGGTGGTGTTAGATTATCTTGCATCTGAGGAAAGGCCTTCCTTGTTGCCTAAGACAATTAATTCCTTTATCATGAGCAATTAAATAATCAGCTATTTTCATTTTCCACAACCATAAATTCCATCTGCATTTGTACAAAAATGGGTACCTTATAGTGATAGTGGTTATAGATCACCGTATTCTTGTCATATTTAGAAGCTGAATATAAACAAGGTAGTGATGTGGTGAAACAGAGAAATGTAGTCTTTCTAATCTTTCTAATCACAAGTACAGGTAGTCCTCAACTTACAACAGTTCGAAATTATAACGGTACTGAAAAACGTGACTTATGACTATTTTTCACACCTTTGCAGCATCCCCATAATTTTTTTATAAAATGTTTTTATTGTTTCCAATATCAACATACATATTTTATGGATAGTGTAATGACTGGGTCAAATCTTTTTAAAACAATGGTGGTGGTGGTGGTGGTGGTGGTGGTGGTAGTAGTAGTAGTAGTAGTAGTAGTAGTAGTAGTAACAACAACAACAACAACAATAATAATAATAATAATAATAATAATAATAATAATAATAATATACAAACCGACAAAATACTGGCGCATAATACACCAGACATCAGACTGGTTGAGAAAAATAAGGTCACAATCATAGACATCGCAATACCAGGTGATAGCAGGGTCGCCGAGAAGGAACATGAAAAAATCGCAAGATACCAGGACTTAAAAATCGAAATTCAACGACTATGGCACAAACCAGCAGTGATAATTCCAGTGGTAATTGGCACACTGGGTGCTATTCCAAAAGCACTGGACTTACATTTAAAACAGTTAAAAATTGACAAAATCACCATCAGTCAAATGCAAAAAGCCGCACTTCTTGGATCTGCACGCATATTACGAAAATATGTTACGACGTCCTAGGCCCCTGGGTGGGGCCCTACTAGTAACCAATGCCAAATCCGGTGAAACAACTGGCCGCTGTGATACAATTGTATAATAATAATCTGGTGAAACAACTGGCCGCTGTGATACAATTGTATAATAATAATAATAATAGCAACAACAACAACAACAACAACAACAACAACTCCGCCGTTGCCAGTCCCAAGCCCGGATGAGAAAGGAGGAGGGTTGGGGTCAGGTTGGCAACCTGGTCCCATAAAAAAACCCCGCCAACCCATACAATATGGTGAAAGAAACGAATAAAAATTCTATACCGCATCGGTCGTCGCACGGGTTAACAAGGGCCGGGGCGGATGTTGAGGTCCCTGGGCATCCGTCGACAAGTGACCGTGCCAGCTCAGCGTAGCGGTGGAAGTGATGTGCCAGTGCCTGGAAGCTGTCAGGGTCTGAATGGGAGTGAACAAACTTGCATTCAATCCTGACAAGACCGAGTGGCTGTGGATGTTGCCTCCCAAGGACAGCCCAGATAGTCCATTCCTAAGCCTGGGGGGTGAAAAGTTACACCTCTCACAGAGGGTCCGCAACTTGGGGGTCCTCCTGGATCCGCAGCTGACATTAGAACATCACTTGTCGGCTGTGATCAGGGGGGCCTTTGCCCAGGTTCGCCTGGTGCACCAGTTGCGGCCCTACTTAGATCGGGAGGCACTTCAAATGGTCACTCACGCCCTCGTCACCTCAAGACTTGACTACTGTAACGCGCTCTACATGGGGCTGCCCCTGAAAAGTGTTCGGAGACTACAACTGGTCCAGAATGCAGCCGCGTGAGCGATACTGGGTGTACCAAGATACACTCATGTTACACTAACCTCCGCGAGCTGCACTGGCTTCCTATCGGTCTCCGAACGCGATTCAAGGTGCTGGTTATTACCTTTAAAGCCCTACATGGCCTAGGACCCGGATATCTGCGAGACTGTCTTCTGCCGCATACCTCCCAACGGCCGATAAGATCGCACAGGGTGGGCCTTCTCCAGGTGCCGTCAACCAGACAATGTTGGCTGGCAGCTCCCCAGGGGAGGGCCTTCTCTGTAGCCGCTCCGACCCTATGGAATGAACTACCCCCAGAGATACGGACCCTACCCACTCTCATGGCCTTCCGAAAGGCTACCAAAACCTGGCTATTCCAGCAGGCCTGGGGCTGTTGACCTCATGACTGAGGTCCATCCCCAACCAGACTGAGTGCATGATGTGGTTTTTAATCGATTTTTCTCTGTTTTCTTTTAATTCTTTATATTTTTAAAATGTATTTTCTGTAAGCCGCCCGGAGTCCTTCGGGATTGGGCGGCCTATAAATTTATTAAATACTTAAATACTTAAATAGCCAACAAAATGACAAAAATATAGTGCAGATGAAAACCGTGCCATGGCCTGTTACTATACTCAGAGCCAGAAAAAAGAGGTTATTTAAAGCGAATGTATGAATTATGGAAACAGCAATATCCAGATTCAAATGTTAGTGAACAACGACTAGCAGATCAAAGGCGATTTATTATACGGAATAAAGTGTTTAGTGAAGTTGAGGAAATTCAGGCAAATTGCAAAACTAAAAAAACAACATCACAAGCGGAAATAACTGATATTCAAGACACAACTAAAGACATTATAGTAGAACTCCCAGAAGAAGCTGTCAGGGAGGAAATAACAACACTACCACTAGAACCAGTTATCACTGAACCAACTGATGAACTAATTCAAAAACAAAAAGAATTGAAGGACAAGATCTTGGAGAATTTTCTGTCTAATGAGGAAAGGCAACATTTACTATCATTAAAAACTGTGCCTAAGAAAATTTGGGTCCCTATCATGAAAATGGTTAATGCAGTGTTTTCAACAATTGAAGCGGGATCCATCTCAGAAACGAACCAGTTAATGTACAGTGCAGCTATAATAGTCACTAATTAACTAGGCATTAAAATCAAAGTATCTAGTCACACAACAGAAAAAGCATCAAAGCCAAAGTGGAAAATCCGAATAGAAGAAAAAGTCAAAAAATTAAGGGCAGATGCAAGCAACTTAAAGAATATGCATGGGCAACGGCTTAAAAACAGCAAAATCATAGATCAGCTAATCAGAAGATATAGATTGGATACAAGAAACATCAATGAAGCTGTAGAGATTGTAAAACAGCAGATAACAGCAACAGCTAGAAAAATTGAAAGATATTGGAATTGGAATTGGAATTGATTTTATTTGTAGGCCGCCCTTTTCCCTGAGGGGACTCAGGGCGGCTCACAGAAACCAGGGAGAGGGGAATACAATACAATACAGTACAAGACGACAACACATAATAAAATAATACGCAACATGCATACAACATTCGGGCGGGGTAATGGTCCTTATCCCCAGGCCTGACGGGCGAGCCAGTTCTTCAAGGCTGTGCGGAAGGCCTGGACGGTGGTGAGGGTACGGATCTCTACGGGGAGTTCGTTCCAAAGGGTCGGGGCCGCTACTGAGAAGGCCCTCCTCCTTGTGGTTGCCAGCCGACATTGGCTGGCCGATGGGATGCGGAGGAGGCCCAACCTATGAGATCTTATAGGCCGTAGGGAGGTAATTGGCAGAAGGCGGTCTCTCAAGTATCCAGATCCACTGCCATGTAGGGCTTTATGGGTGGTCAATAGCACCTTGAAGCGCATCCGGAGATCGACAGGTAGCCAGCGCAGCTCGCGGAGGATAGGTGTAATGCGGGTGAATCGGGGTGCACCCGCGATCACTCGCGCGGCTGCGTTCTGTACTAGCTGAAGTCGCCGGATGTTCCTCAAGGGCAGCCCCATGTAGAGCACATTGCAGTATTCCAGCCTAGAGATCACGAGGGCCCGAGTGACTGTTGTCAGTCATTGGATATGAGGCACGAATCATCCAATACAAACAAAATCAGAAATTTTGATCAGACCAATGGCGTTTTTATCAAAGTCTTAATGTCAATGGTGACACCAAAAGTGAAAAACCAGAAAAGCAGGCTATAGTGGAATTCTGGAAAGAACTGTGGGAAAATGCAAAGGACTACAATAAGGAAGCAAAGTGGATACATGATTTTGAGAAAAGCATTGGCAACAAACAAATGCAAGTATTAGAAATAACAACTGAGATGGTCAAAAATCGAGTAAAAAAAAAGTAAAGAATTGGACATCCCCTGGAAAGGACCAATTACAGGGTTTGTGGCTAAAATATCTGACCAGTTTACATGCAGTATTGGCCAGGCAAATGAATGAAATTTTACAAAAGGGCCAAATTGATGAATGGTTGACAACTGGAAAAACATACTTGATTCAGAAAGATGCAACTAAAGGAACAACACCTGAAAACTACAGACCAATAACATGCTTGCCAACAACCTTCAAATTACTCACAGGCATTATTGCAGATAACATGATGGATTATTTGGAAAAATCAACATCTTGCCAGTAGAGCAAAAAGGCAACAAAAGAAGGAGCAGGGGCACAAAAGATCAGCTTCTAATTGATAAAATGATATTAGAAAATTGTAAGAACAGAAAAACGAACTTGAATATGGTCTGGATTGATTACAAAAAGGCATTTGACTCACTGCCACATAGTTGGATCATAAAATGCTTAGAAACAACTGGCATTAGCAAAAATATTACATCCTTTACTGAAAAGGCGATGAAACAATGGAAAACTAAGGTCACAATCCTAGACATCGCAGGTGATAGCAGGGTCGCTGAGAAGGAACATGAAAAAATCGGAAAATACCAGGACTTAAAAATTGAAATTCAACGACTATGGCACAAACCAGCAGTGGTAATTCCAGTGGTAATTGGCACACTGGGTGCTATTCCAAAAGCACTGGAATTACATTTAAAACAGTTAAAAATTGACAAAATCACCGTCAGTCAAATGCAAAAGGCCGCACTGCTTGGATCTGCACGCATATTACAAAAATACGTTACAACGTCCTAGGCCCCTGGGTGGGGCCCGACTGGTAACCAATGCCAAATCCAGCGAAACAACTGGCCGCTGTGATACAATTGTATAATAATAATACAAAGCATTGCATGGCCAATTTCTGGAAAAAATAAAAGATAAAGTGGACAGTGAACAAACTTGGTTATGGTTAACAGCAGGTACATTAAAGAAAGAAACAGAGTCACTAATCCTGGCTACGCAAGAACAAGCTATCCGCACAAATGCCATTAAGGCCAAAATAGAAAAATCCTCTGATGATGCCAAATGCAGATTTTGCAAAGAAGCTGATGAAACTGTTGATCACATACTCAGCTGCTATAAAAAAATGGCGCAGACTGATTATACATTGCAGCACAAATGATCCATTGGAATTTGTGCAAAAATTATAATATTAAAACAGCAATAAACTGGTGGGAACATCAGCCTGAAAAAGTCACTGAAAATCAGATGGTCAAGATCTTGTGGGATTTTCCCATACAAAATACTGGCGCATAATACACCAGACATCACACTGATTGAGAAAAACAAGGTTACAATCATAGACATTGCAATATCAGGTGATAGCAGGGTCGATGAGAAGGAATATGAAAAAATCGTGAAATACCAGGACTTAAAAATTGAAAATCAATGATTATGGCACAAACCAGCAGTGGTAATTCCAGTGGTAATCGGCGCACTGGGTGCTATTCCAAAAGCACTGGAATTACATTTAAAACAGTTAAAAATTGACAAAATCACCATCAGTCAAATGCAAAAAGTCGCACTGCTTGGATCTGCACGCATATTATGAAAAAACGTTTATTACAACGTCCTAGGGCCCTGGGTGGGGCCCGACTAGTAATCAATGCCAAATCTGGCGAAACAACTGGCCGCTGTGATACAATTCTGTTGTTGCGATAATAATAATCTCAATGTTACCACTGACAATCATTTTGAAAAAGATGAACTATGGATACGAACTTGCAAAGAAAGGACTGAAAATTTCGCACTTGGTGTACATGGATGATTTGAAGCTGTTTGGTAAAACAAAAGCTGAACTGGATTTATTAATTGAAAGCAGAAAAGAATTTAGCCAAGACATTGGTATGCAGTTTGGAATTAACAAATGTGCAACAATGGCAACCAAAGCAGGCAAGGTCATAGATGATGATGGAATAGAACTTGAGAATGAAGAAATGATAAAGGCAGTAAAACCAGAAGAAGGCTACAAGTGTTTGGGGATTTTAGAGGCCTCTGACTTCATGCATAATAAAGTCAAGGAATTAACTTCAGCCAAGTACATTCGACGAATTCGCAAGATATTAAAGTCCAAATTGAGTGGAGGAAACATCATTAAAGCCATAAATACCTCGGCTATACCTGTAATTCGATACTCTGCAGGAATAATTGACTGGACCCAGATGGAGTTGGACAATTTGGACAGAAAAAGGAAGCTTATGACAATGAATCATGCTTTGCACCCTAAGAGTGATGTTGACCGATTATATCTACCAATAGCAGAGGGTGGTCGAAGAATCCTTCAAGTAAAACAGACTGTGGAAGAAGAAAAACACAGCTTGAATGATTACATCCACAAAAGTGAAGAACCAATGATTAAGGAAGTAAATAAAGGAGGTCAGCTAAGTCAAAAGCTGAATATAAGAAAGAAGTAATTGAGAAGCGAGCTGAAAATTGGAAAAACAAAGCTATGCATAGCCAATACTTGAAAAGTATTGAAGGCAAAGCTGACCAAAAGCTAACTTGGAACTGGTTAAGATCAGGAGCACTGAAAAAAAAAACAGAAGGCTTTATTTTGGCAGCTCAAGAACAAGCCTTAGCCACAAACTGCATGAAGGCAAAAATTCAACATGTTACCACCAACAGCAAATGTCGCCTCTGTAATGAGAAAGATGAGACCCGACCACTTGATCAGTGGGTGCAGCAAAATTTCACAAACTGACTACCTACAACGCCCTGAGCGTGTTTTAAGACCATTCACTGGAAATTGTGCCAAAAGTTTGGATTTGAGTACAGCAAAAACCACTGGGAATATCAGGTTCAAAAGGTTTTAGAGAATGAGAAAGTCAAGATCTTGTGGGACTTCAGAATTCAGACTGACAGGCACTTGGCCCACAACACACCTGACATAATAATTGAAAAGAAAAAAGTATGGTTCATTGACATTGCAATACCTGATGATGCACGAATTGAAGATAAACAGCAAGAAAAAAATCACAAAATACCAGGACTTGCAAATTGAGGTTGGGCGACTGTGGAAAAAGAAATCGTGTGTTGTCCCAATTGTAATTGGAATCCCTTGTAGCAACACCTAAAGGGCTACCTTACTATTTGGATATTCTAAATTTACCGGACTTGAACATTCTGATTCTACAAAAAACCATCCTACTTCGAAAAGCTTTTATCCTCCGACGTTACCTTAATAGTTCCTAGGTCCTTGGTTAGGACTCGAGCTGTTGAGCTACCAACCAGCCCCAAAGACTGTGAATCTCACCAAACATTAACCACATAATAATACAAATAGTATATGGAGTTCTAATCTTCCAACTTCAATAATACTAATCTCATTTCATATTCCTTTTACATTTTCCAATTAATTCATTGAAACATAACTAATATTTCTCTGCACCCTGTGATCGTTATCCCTTACTAAATGTTATCATTCAATATTTTAAAAATCACTCATTAGTGCACCATAACTTCAATATTCCAAGTGTGGGATTACTAATAACACCAATTATTAACAATATTCAATCCATAATATCCAGGATTGAATATTGCAGCATCCCCATAATTATGTGATCAAAATTCAGATGGTTGGCAGTTGGTTCATATTTATAACTATTGCTGTGTCCCAAGGTCACCCCCTGTGATCCCCTTTTGTAATCTTCTGACAAGCAAAGTCAATGGGGAAGCCAGATTCACTTAACCAGGTTACTAACTTATCAACTGCAGTGATTCACTTAACCACTTTGGCAATAAAGCTCGTAAAATGGGGCAAAACTCACTTAACTAATGTTTCACTTAACAACAGAAATTTGGGTTCAATTGTGGTTGTAAGCTGAGGACTACCTGTATTTCTGGCTGTAAAGCTATCTGTTAGTTTATAAGGATTTTATATTTTAAATAATTCCTAGTCTCAATTTTTACAGAATCCCTCGTAGTATGTGGAAAGTAGGATGGAAGCACAGCGTTGTATAAAAACTCCAAATAAAATAGATGCTTTATTGTAATGTTTTGTTTTTTTTTAAAAAAGTTTTCACTAATATATCTATCCCTTAAAATGGTATTTGGGCTACATTCCTGGGAAGTTTAAAAATGGTGACATTTGAGTTTAATGTTTTAAGCAAATAAATAACATTTATTTTTTTGACATTTTTGACATTAACTTTCACAGACTAGACTTACTGTAATAATAATCACAGACTTACAGTGATTGTTTAAGATGCTACAATATGGAATGTTGTTTATTTAATGTATCTGAACCTTAGAATAAGAATCTACAGTGGAATTCTTCTAGACCATTGTATAGATCAGTGTTTCTCAACCTTGGCAAGTTGAAGTCCTGTAGACTTCAACTCCCAGAATAGCTGGATTCTGGGGGTTTCGCCAAGGTTGAGAAACACTGGCATAGATGAATGGAATTGGCCCCTCAAACCTGTTGGGTCCTTGGGATTCTCTGAGCTTGGTTGCTTTTCCTGCAGATGTTTCATTATCAAGAAAGGCAGACTGGTTTTGAGGCTTGTTTATATAGTTCCTTGCCTGGCCAGTCTTGGTTGAAATGTGATTTCTTCCTTGGTAGTTTATTGATTGAGGCATTGTTTCTTCCCTGACAAGGATGCAATATCTTACTGCATGGATTTTGGAAATAGGAACTAATTTAGGACGGAGGAGACAATAGTGTCTGTTTGGCAAAAGCAAGATTTTACAGAAAATATTACAAATGGAAGTGTAGCAGAAAATGAGACAAAACCAGCTCTTTGTCAGAGGGAGAGGTTTATTTGCACAAAGGTTCAGCAGTTGGTCAAGCAAAAATCTGAACCCCGAAAGGCAGTTGTTTACAGTCTTTTATACTCTTAGCCAGCTTATCGATCATCCCCAAATACCTGGCCTTCCTCTGTCACGTAGACCCCTTTCCTGTGTCATGTAGGCCTCGTACACAATCTCCCAAAACAGAGACATGACATTCATTACTCATTTACCTCCCCACAGGGGGTATTGATACCAATATCCTATTTGTTTTAGTTAGGTGAAGCAAACAGAACAACTAATCTTAAGGGTAATCATTCCTTTTTCCCATTCCACATGGTAAATAAACTTTTAATACCCAAAGAATCTGTCTAGTTGACAAATTCTCTTTTAGAAGAAGAAAGAATGAGGGGGTGCAATTATATGTTGTCCCCAAAACTGGGCTCTGGCTTGGTGTTGAAGGCGATAAATCACTGAACACAAGGTATGATACAGAATTATACTTTTATTTTGGTACTAAGATATAGGGACCTTGGAAAGGTACCTGGGCGCTGATTACAGTTTTATAGCAATTCTTATAGTCAGAGGGTGGTCCCATCCAACCCTTTGCCCTTTCCCTTGTAGGAAGTTAAAACCCATGTCTCTCCTAGAAAAATGAAATATCCTAGGAAATATTGAAAAGGCAGAATATTATATTTCCCTGCATGTGAAAAGGAGAAACATGTTTTAAAGACAAAGTAGCTCCCTGCAGCTTCCTGCTCACGCCCTTTGTCAATGGGCCATTAAGATGCCCAAACCAATCTCTTTACATAATAATGAGTGCCAATTACCTCCCAAAGACCGATTCGATCGCACAGACTAGGCCTTCTCCGGATCCCATCTGCCAGCCAATCTCGGCTGGCGACCCCCCCCCCGGGGGAGAGCCTTCTCTGTTGCAGCTCCGGCCCTCTGTAACGAGCTCCCCGTGGAGATCCGAACCCTTACGACCCTCCAGGCCTTCCGTAAAGCCACTAAGTCCTGGCTGCTTCCACAGGCCGGGGGCTGTTGAAGTATCCAGCCCCACGGTAACTATGAATGTTGTTGTATTTTAAATTGTTGTTTGTCTTATTTATTCCCTTTCCCCTCCGGGAGTGGGCGGCATACAAGACTAATAAACATGACAAACATAACACAATTCTCCCCTTCAGCTCCAGGTTGATGGGATTAAGGCATGATTAGCCTTTACCCACTCACCACATGGCATCTGAGAACTCAACCAAACCTGGATTCAAAATACAGCCTAGAGAGTTGCCCCTGCATGGCCCTTTGGGAGTCTGACAACCAAACAGAATACATATCTTACACAAAAACAGGAAACAGGTGGGTCTGAACAGATTATTAAAAAACCTGTAAACCCCTTCTTAGCTCTCTCTTCTTCTCCCAACACTGAAGCATGTGATCACCTTTTCTGTTTAGGACTCAAGCCATGTGATCCTGTCCACCATTAAATCATCTTTCCAAGCAGCCTCCATGTCTCCAGTGTCTTTTTCCCCACTTGGAGATGAACCCAGAAGGACATTTCTTTCAACACACTAATAATGCATGCATAACAGATGATTGGTTATTTGGATTACAGTCCCCTAAATCTTTACGCTTGCTATGTTAAATAGCTAAATGTCTCATCACCTGTGTTTTACTCCAGGTCATGGGTATCTTGCAAAGTGTTCTAGTTTCATTTGTCAACTATGTGGTTTTGGTTTTTTTTGCTTATAAGCAAGCTATTCTTGTTTCTAATATCTTGGCTATTGGTTTTCTAATAGGTAAAGTGCTAGCTAAGACTGTGCAGCCTCACCCCCTTCGTATTTTTGAGTGTGGAAAGTTATCACCAAGCCCTCTCCCAGAAAAATGAAATATCCTAGGAAATATTGAAAAGGCAGAATATTATATTTCTCTGGATGTGAAAAGGAAGAAACATGTTTTAAATTGAGAATAGCTCCCTATAGCTTCCTGCCTCCACCCACTTTGTCAATGGGCCACTAAGAAGGCCAAGCCATCCCTTTACATAATAAAGAGTTCTCCCCTTCAGTTCCAGGGAAATGGGATTAAGGCATGCTAGTACTGACCCTTTACCCAACTCACCACAGGGCATCTGAGAACTCAACTAAACCTGGATTCAAAATGCAGCCTAGAGAGTTGCCCCTGCATGGCCCCATGGGAGTCTGACAACCAATCAGAATACAAGCTCAAGATCAAAGGCCAGAGAGGGCATAAAACCAGGGACTCAGCATCTCAGTCCTTCTCTTTTCTCCACCAACATTGAAGCATGGAATCACCTTTTTTGTTCAGGACTCAAGCCATGGGATCTTGTCCACCAATAAACCATCTTTCCAAGCAGTCTCCATGTCTCCAGTGTCTTTTTCCCCACTTGGAGCCGAACCCAGGACATTTCTTTTAACATGAGAAAAGCAGTATTTAATTCTTTGTCTAAGGCAACACCTCCACTCCCCCACAACCCCCCTTCTGCAGCGATATTTATATAAGAACAGTTTAGTCTCAAGGCAACCGCCCCTCTCAACCCCCTCCTCAGAGAGAGACAGGAAGGAGCAAAGCTGCTTAATTGTGTTTTAAGGCAAAAAGATGTTTTATCAGAATTCATATTCCTCACTCATGTCCATTATATCCACACCTGGCTCCTATCTCCACATATGACCCTTCCTCTGATTCCCAGGGCCTCATCTGTACATACATTCCATCATCTGATCCTTCATATACAGGGGAGGAGATAATTTTACAGCGGTCTCATGCCAGCCTGAAGTAAATATGTGTACCTCAATCTAATATGCTCAATTCTGCTTGTTCAGAAACTAGATTTACCTAACTGCACCACTAGCCATACTAATTTACAGGCATGTATTTGAACTTGCACAACGGAGCCTCTTGTCTCTTGAGTAATGTTTATGGAGGAGTTTATTTACTGACTTAGGAAGCTCGGCTTCTGATACATTTAAACTGCAGCTTGAACCTTATTAATTGCGTCGGGGGGGGGGGACGCGACAAGGAGGCCAACGGGAGGATGGTCCATCACTTACGCTCTATGCAGCCTTACTACTACTCTATGGTAGAGCCGGCCTTCGTTGCTAATGGCAGAAGATTTGTTTACTTCCGGGCTCGGGGCGGCTTGCGGATCCATCTACCAGCCCGCCCCCGCCCCCTCCCCCCTCCTGCCCGTCATGGGGGAAGATGAGGAGCAGGTACCTGGTGAGTCCTATCCTCACCTCGGGAAGTTAGCTGATTGGTGCCGGCAGCCCCCTTTCGTTTCTGGCCCCGTCTGCGGGCTTTGCCGAGCAAGCCAGCGCGGGTGCCTCATCGCTTGCTAATCTCTTCTCCGCTCCCGTTGTTCCTCTGCTTGCTGCTCAGCCCTGTTGTAATGGGACCTCATTTCCTCGGAAGGCGCCCTTGAAGGTTTTAGTTCGTGAGCCCGCCGCTGCAAAGGGCGGAGGCGGGGTGCATTTCAGTCATGGCTTTTGTCTTCTTACAATATGGGAACCGTTCTCGGTCTTCTGAGTATATCTCCTTTTTCAGCTTGCGGAGTAAAAGCATAAAGTTTAGCCTGCACTCTACCTTAAATAACCTTAATTTTCATAGGTTGCTGACTTTGCGGAATATATAACTGAACGGATGAAGGAGGGCTTGAGGCTTCAAGTTTTTAGTTAGAATTGTTGTAAGGCAATTTGATTTGCTTCTTTCTAAAAATTTGGAGAAGTTCTAGCATAAGGCCTTTCATGACTGTTGAACTACAGGATACATACTGTATGTACTTTGTAATATATGTGTTGAAAATAATGTAGAAAAGGGTTGTGAATACAATAGGATACTCTTACCTTTTTCTTCTTTTTTGAAGAATTAATTTGGTGTGCTCTGGAAATTTTGGGAAGTTACTATACTTCTTAGTGTGAGCACAGCATCCTCTGGTTATGTTTCTATTGTATCCTTATTAAATAATGAACCAGTAATTTTTTATACCGCCAATAGAAGAGGTATAAAAGAGGTAGAAGATATTGGTAGGGAGAATGCATCTCTGTAAAAGACTAAGGAAAAACAGGCCACTTCGTTCAGTGCTGTTTTGTGTATGGCAACTTTAATGATCAGTTATATTGTATTTTCATCCTACTTGTATGCTAAATGTAAAGGGGAAACATACATCAACCAGCCAGTACTTTATGTGATACCATTTGATAGTTATTGGGGTATAAGTAATAGTTAATTATGGAATAAATGTCTCTATCTATAAGGGCAAAATTAAGACTTTGAAAAAGAAATGTATACAGTGCCACTATTTTGAGATTAAGTGGCAAAATTAGTTGTTAGTAGAAATATATATAATTGATTTCAGACTAATATTTAAGTATTTTCTTTTTAGAATCAGGTGCTATATTCACATTTGGGAAAAGCAAATTTGCAGAAAATGTACCTAGCAAGTTTTGGTTTAAAAATGACAAGCCTTTACACATATCATGTGGAGATGAACATACATCTGTTGTTACAGGTTAGTATAACAAGGTTTTAGAACCATATGTTTCGATGTTCTTATTTTTTAAAGTGAAGACTGTATTGTGTTGATAGTATTATATGAAGGCATTTACTAATATTTTCAGAAATTGACACTTTTATTGTAAAATGAACTAGATAAAATAGGCTTTCCTAATCATCCAGTTCTAAAGTTAACCTTGACTAACCAAATTGTATTAGACAAAAAAGTTACTATAACCCTCAGTTGTATAAACAGAGACATAGAATCAAAATCATGTGAAGTATTAGCACCTCTTTATAAAACCTTAGTAAAGCCACACCTGAATACTGCATTCAGTTTGGTCACCACATTACAAAAAAGATGTTGAGATTTTGGGGAAAAGTGCAAAGAAGAACAACTAAGATGATTAAAGGTGTGGAAACTAAAACATGTGAAGAACAGTTGTGGGATTTGGGTTTGGCTAATCTAGAGAAAAGAAGGACTAGCAGGGACATGATAGCAGTATTCCAGTATTTGAGAAGCAGCCACAAAGAGGAAGGGTCAATTTATTTTCCAAAGCAGCAGATGGAAGGACAAGAAACAATGGATGGATATTAATCAAGGAGAGAAGCAACCTGTAATTAAGAAGAAACTTCCTAATATGAGGACAATTAACCAGTGGAACAGCTTGCCTTCAGAACTTGTGGGCACTTCATTATTGGAGGTTTTTAAGAAGAGACCGGACATTTATGTGTCTGAAATGGTATAGGGTCTCCTCCTGAGCAGGGAGTGGACTAGAAGATTTCAAAGGTCCCTTCCAGCTGTTTTCTGATTGATTGATATTATATAACAAGAGAGTCAAATTGAGTAGCGCTTTAGATGCCTCTCTCCCTTGGGGTCTGTAAATATAATCAAAATACATATTAGATATGTTAAAAATGTTATAAATTCAAATTAGTTCAAACCTTTAAAAAGTCTTAAAGGTTTATTGAACAAATACAGGAAATCCTCAATTTACAATTGGTTGTTTATCAACCATTCAAAATTATGATAGCTCAGAAAGGCTGCTTTACAGATTGTAAAGCTCTTCTGTCTATCATATATGTGGTTGTTACAAGGGAATTTAGCATCCTATTCACATTTATGATTGGTTGCCAAATGCCCTGTGATCATATGATCAGTATTTGCAATTTTCTCTGCTAGCCTCCCTAGAAAGTCAGTGCCACCAGGCTTGAAATTTGGGGCTTGGTCAATCTGGAACTGTGCCATCTGTGGTTTGATCTAAGCATAGTACTCAAAATTGTCTGCTATAACGTTTTGCCTGTCAACGACTTCTTCAGCTTCAACCACAATAATACACGGGCAAACAATCAATACAAACTCAAGGTAAACTGCTCCAAACTCGATTGCAGACTTCAGCAACAGAGTGCTCAATGCCTGGAATGCTCTACCCAACTCGATTGTTACAGCCTCAAACCCTCAGAGCTTCAATCTCAAACTGTCTATCGTGGACTTCACCCCATTCTTAAGAAGTCTGTGAAGGCAGCGTGCATAAGCACACCAGCGTGCCTACCATCCCTGTCTTACTGTCCCCATTTATCTGTATTTACTTCCTTTGTTCATGTTTATGTTCATACCTATACTTGTTATTTTGTACATGTTTGACAAACAAACAAACAAACAAATAAATCTGGCAGGAAAGGCTGCATGCTGTGGATATCTGCTCATAGGTTCTCAACAAGCATGACCAAGTACTAAATTCTGACCTAAATTCCCTGAAGTACTAAAGAAACACAGAAGTCAAAAAATAGTAATGTTTACCAAAAATGCCTAGAAACTTGCAAATGCAAAGTACAGAAGTTATAAATTACTTTTATTAATAGAAACAAAAAACAGGAAAAAGATAAACTGTACTAAAGTTATGGAGAAATTAAATAAAACAAAAACATAAGAGGCATGTATTCCCAGACACAAATATATGTTTAAAAATTATATAATTCAGTAACACTAGCCCTATTTCATTGTAATCATCCATACCTAATCTATTTAATTAATATTAATTTCTAAGTTGCAAATATATAAATTCTCCAGTCTATTTAATTCTTGGGGCTAGTTTATTACCTTTCAATGTTGAAGAATAAGTATTTTAATTGTAAATAGGATCCAGAAAATACTCTTGTCCATATATCAGTTTATATATGATAGGAATATAGTTTAAAATAATAACAATAATTTTGTATTTACAACAAAAAACAAGGTCCGTTCTTATTTTATTAAACATTTTATTAAACATTTTTAAACTTAACTGTTAACAATCACTCCTATCAACTATTTTAGTATAATTTAAGCTTAATCAGTATATCATTGCTTTTTCCACTTTTCAGAGTTTCTTCCAATTTTATGCAGTTTGAATACACTTATTTGTTTAGTGACTATTGAAAGTTACACCACTGAAAAAAGTGGTGACTTATGACCATTTTTCAAACAACCATTGCAGTATCCCATGATCATGTGATCGGAATTTGGATGTTTGGCAACTTGCTCTTATTTATGACAGTTGCATTATCCCTGGTTCACATGATCATCTTTTGTGACCTTATGACAAGCAAAGTCAATGTGGAAGCCAGATTCACTTAACAGCTTTGTTATTGACTTAACAATTGCAGTGATTTACTTAACAACTGTTTCAAAAAAAGATCATAAAATGGGGCCAAACTCACTTAATAACTATCTTGCTTAGGAACCTTTGGGTTCAATTATGATCATAAGTCAAGGACAATCTATTTTATCACATGCTACCTAATAAATCTCTATATAAATAGATTTATAAAACACAAACAATTGTTAAATATTAATAATGCAAAGTAAATAATCCATATTCTTTGAAGAATATAAGAATATTTTCCACTAAAGCCCAAAGGAGGTTTAAAAGCATTTTCTTTCCTATAGTGGACTTAAATATAATTCCCAAAAGTAATACTTAGAAATCATATCAGCTGCATTTCATTTTTTGATATACTGTAGTTTTGCTAAGAATTTTAATTATAACAATAATAATATCTAACACATTTAAACTTAAAGAGAAGAAAAAAGATAAAAAGTGCAATGAAAATGAGAAAAAAGACAGAAGAAACAGAATATAATAAAGGGAAAAGGAATATATAAAGAAGAGTCTTCCCATCTTTATCCAATCTTCATCAAAACAAGTACAAACACATTTAGTGACTATTCACCCTCTCTAAAAGGTTACAATTCTCCATTGCATATCCCATCCTTTATTTATAAATAAAACCATAAAGCATCATCTTTTCAGTCCTGATGCCAGCAGAAAGACCACAAAGGGTTGTCAGAAATAACAATATCTTTTGTTTTAACCTTGATCAAATAAACCAATTAAATATTTCTTCATTTTATTTCTAACAGTCTTAATCCTTAGTTCATTAAAATACTATCATAGGATTTGATTTCTTTTCTTAGTTGTCCCATTTCATAGGGTTCTTCAAGGCTTTAAGAAGCCTCTTTTGTAAACTAATACGAAAAAAATTATCCAGGTCACTTTTTTGGTTTGTCACTTGTATTTCTCTTTAAATTTTAAAACATCAACCAATCCAGTGAAATCCTTTTCCAAATCATTCTCTTGACTTATCAGTTATAAATCTACAGCATTTTGACTGCTATCTCTATTTTGTCAAAAATTCTTTTTTCTATATCTGTCATTTCTTAAATAACATGTCCTTTTGGACATAGCTTATCCATGGAAGTACATATCTACTGACATTGCTGATATTGTGGCCAGTAATTTTTGACTCCGTTCTTCAAAATTCTCCTTTGGTATTTTCATTATTATAACATTTTGTATTTTATAGGCTTGTATTTTTCGTCTATCTAAACTCTTTCCAAACAGAGGAACAGAATGATCATAGGCAGGCAAAAAAGCCATTGACTTTCCTTGTGGGAAGCTAGTATGGAGCACTGGAAATGACAATTACATAACCACAGCTAACCACATCATTGCAGCAATGCTAAGCAGCCACAACTTGCATTGCAGTTTCCAAAATTGTTCCCCTATAATGTACAATTAAAAGTTACAGACAGACAGATAAGAAATTATATAGTATATAGATTCCAAAGTATTATTGCAAAAGTTTCCATATTCCAAATTTATCTGAAACCCTAGTCCATTTATAATGTTCTAACGTCAATATCTTATTCAACTTTCTGCTGTTTGTTCATTTGTTTGTTTGTATCTCTTCTGTATGGTCTGAAAATAATACATTCTTAAGCTTATAATTTGGAAATTTCTTTTTGTTCAGCTTTGAAGATAAACTAATCCAATGAAGACTTTTCAAACTTGTTATTCTAAAGGTCTTTAATGGCTTTAAAATGGTTAATAGGCATATCCTAAAGTGATTAGAAAGTGAGGTTTGCAAACTTAAGAGCCCTTTAAAAAGTTCAACTCTGGTTGCAAGCAAGTTGGCTAATCCATTTTTCTCCTGGTCCTCAACCTGGAAAACTGTTGTCCTGTGGTCTCCTCACAGGTAGTAGCTGTGTGGAGGATATATGGGTGACCTCTCATCCTCTCCTTCTCTGGAGAGGTCCCATGATACTTATTTATTCACTGGTTACTTGGTCTTTGCGTGATCATCAGCTCTGTTTTTACATGACGTCTTAGTTCTCCAAACCGCCCCTGCAAGTCCACATCAACTGCACTTCACATCATGTTAAACTACTTTAATTCTTTATGTGTGCATCCAATCATTATCTTAAAGCTTTTTCATCATCAACTGCCTTTACAACTGAAGTCATGATTTTTCCAAGTGGAGATGAAAATAAACAGAGAGAAACAGGATTCGTAACTAGATGATTTTACAGAAAAAAAACAATGCATAATGTATATACAACATTTAAAGTAACTTAAAAGTTTTTCAGGAGGTTGAAGAAACAAGTAGGTTGAAAAACATCCTATAAAACTTTTTTTTCAATCAAATTTTTATTTTTATATTCTTTCTACATATCAATGCATGAATGGTGTGGTAACTGGGTAACATACATTTCAGTACACATAAACATAATCTTATTCCTAGATGTTACATTTCATTTCCATTGTTTCATATTATTTATATAAGTCTTTTATTATCACCCTTCCTTTCTGAACCATCTTTCTGTCCTTTTGTATATCTTAACATATTAATATATAATAATTATTTTCCCGACTATTTTCTATCCCTATTTTAACTTTTTTCCCTTTTCATATCACTATGGTATTCAAAGATGTGTTTTCCACCTATTTTGTCATTCATATTTCCATAGTTAAATCAGCATTCTATCTTTCATTCTTCCATTTTTCCAAGATCTCCTTATACAGTTTTAGTATCAATCACAATCCTTTTTATATTTAAAGTATTTCTATTCATGTTCTTTCCAGTTCTTCAATCCATATAATTCTACTATTAATACATATGTATGTGTGTCTATCTATCTATCTATCTATCTATCTATCTATCTATCTATCTATCTATCTATCTATCTATCTATCTTTCTTTCTTTCTTTCTTTCTATATCTATCTATCTATCTATCTATCTATCTATCTATCTATCTATCTATCTATCTATCTATCTATCTATCATCTATCTATCTATCATCTATCTCCCTAATTGTCCCTTGTTCCACTGTTATTCATATTTTTATATATATTTAGTAGTACAGTCATTCAAAGTCTATTTTTCCCATTCTTCATATCCATTTATATTACAATATTATCCTATCTATCACACTGCTAAAATAATAATCCAAGCTGTATAATTCTGGTATTAATACACATTATTGAACTATGTTCATACAATTATTCTTTTACTCTATTTTCCCTTATCCTTCATCTCTTACCCGCTTCCAAACTTTTAATCTTATTTTCCTCCCATATTTGTCCCTTGGAGCTTTTATTCCCTCTATTTGCCTATGCAATCTAACTTTTCCTCCCAACTCTACCTTTTCCCACTGTCTAATTCCAGAACTATCCATTCCACCCCCTATCTCTTTTCCCTATTCTCTTCCTGTGTTTCCGAAGTGAGGTGTGGGAGAAGTAACACATGGGTATTAACCCAGCCCTTTTGCCCTGGAGACTGAGGTAATTCTTCGAGGCCACACCTCCGTTCCTCCTTCTGACCTCCCAGATTAACCTCAGTCTCCAGCCCAGAAGGAGTGTTTTTCCTGACTCTCCCTCACCTAGGAAGACTAGGGTTTTTTTGTATAAATTTTTTTCCTTCTAGCGTTTTTTACCTTCAAGAAGCCGTCGGATTGCTGCATTCCTCCTCGATCGTGCTCAGCGCTGCTAGCGAAAGCCTTGCTGCCTTGCTAGCATGCATGCGCTCCCCAGGTGGCCGGACGGTTGCGTAAGAGGGGAAGGAGCCTCCGCACCGATCAGAGTGCGTGGAGAGGCCTTTTGGCTTACAGCAGTCTGACACAGGCCTCCAGAGGACCATGGATCCGGTAGGGATCGCCCCAACACTCACCAGCTACAGGAGAAGCTTGGGCCGCAGGTCAGCGGTCGCCATCTTGCCCCCGTCATCTTGAGCACGTGGGTGAGTGCATGACCGGCGTACCTTCTACGGTCGCCGAGAGCACTCAAGAAGCAGGAGGCCAGAGGAGGCCAGAAGAGGCCTAGAGCGGCCCCCATTCTGCCGGTGATCCGCAGAGGGGCCTGGATTTCGGTGCGCGCTGACACTCGAGCCGTGGGTCGACGGCTGGGGAAGGAAGCGCGAGCTAGAAGAGCATCGCGCAAAGCAGCTGAGCCGGCAGAGAGTGAGGAGGGGTGATCGGCAGAACCGTAAATTGCATGGCGGAGGCGGTGAGGAGCGGGGGTGCTGAGCCTAGATCCCCAGGGGATGGATCCAGCCGAGGGACCTCTAGAGGAGCTTCCCAGGTCACCAGAGGGAGATCCCCCGCCAGGAGAAGCACCCCCAGGGCATCCAGGAAGGAGACCCATACTAAGGGGGTAGAGTTACCAGGGCCTCCACAAGAAGGTTTAGGGCGACCATCAGCCCATCCCCTTCCAGGTCATGCTCCCCCCGCAGGCTGCCTACGCTGGTAGAGGCCCAGGGCCCCCCCTGGCTCTCCTAGGAGCTCAGGCAGAGGGCACAGTTCTTTATGCCCCCCCCTTTTGCCTGCCCACCCATCTGAGACTAGGGGTGATCCCTTTGGGTGCAGGGCTCCCAGCCCTGCAAGGCACAGGCTGGCACGGCAATCCCCAGAGGCAGGGGACTTCCTACAGCCTCCAGAGCTCCATCCCTCCCTTCCAGAGCTCCCTAATACCTTTCAGGAGGTTTTAGCCAGGGCCATAGCTCAAGGGATTGCTTCTGGGATGAAGCATCAGCCCCAGGGGTCTAAGCATAGGTCTTCCCGGAACCAGCCGAGGGATCATCAGAGCCATTCCAGAGCCCCTGCTACAAGAGAGCCCAGGTCTTCCTCCCCTTCCACTGCCAGTGAAGCTTCAGATTTAGACTAGGGGGAGTTGAAGGAGGTGGGGTTTTCTGAGGATGAGGATGCCCAGGCTCCTGAGGCCCCCAACATCACTGGCCTTTCCCCCCCTTCCTTGTTCAGCTCCTTACTCCGTAAGGCCAGGGCCACAGCAGACCTGGATACTCCCCCAGATCCCAGGCCGGTGACTGCCACACCTAGTATTAGCGGGAGTAGCAAGAAGGGACCCTTCCATAGACCCCCAGTAGAGAAGGAGGAGATCCCCACTTCAGAGATGTTCTTGGAGGTCCTTAAATCTCAGTGGGTTAAGGCAGGATCTTTTCCTAATCCGGGGGGGGGGGCAATGAGCGGAGGTTCTATAACCTCAATCCTACCTTCCGGATTCTATTCGAACCTGTTTCTGGTCCCCAAGAGTTCAGCGGGGTGGAGAGTCATCCTGGATCTTAAACTACTCAATTCCAGGGTGGTCTACCATAGGTTCAAGATGGCCTCCCTGAAATCCATCTTAGAGGGCATCTGACAGGGCGACTTCTTGGCCTCCATCGACCTCACGGAGGCCTACCTTCACATCAGAATCGCCCCAGAACATCGCAGGTTCCTTAGATTTTCCCACGAGGGCAATTACTTTCAATATAGCGCCCTGTCCTTTGGGCTGGCCTCAGCTCCCAGGACCTTTACCAAGATGCTGGCCGCGGCTGCAGGTCACCTGCACTCCTTCCCAGTCTGACTTTTTTGTTACCTAGATGACATCTTCGTCCTAGCCAGGTCCCCAGACACTGCCAGGCAGGACCTGGGGACCATCATCAACACTCTCAGGTCCCTAGGGTTCTCTCTCAACTTAGAGAAGAATCACCTGGTCTCATCTACCAGGCTCCTGCACTTAGGGTCTATTATAGATTCGGTGTCTGGGGAGGTTTTCCTTTCCCAGGATCGAAAGGACAGCTTTGTGCAGCTCATTCATGAAGTTCGCAAATTACGCTCTGTCCCTGTAGTTCTTCTTTCCAGGCTCCTTGGGAAATTCATTTCTTGTATAGGGATCGTGCCTTGGGCTCGCCTACACACCAGGGAGCTTCAATGGTTCCTGCTTCCATACCAGAAGGCCGGGACAAGCGACGCCAACTTCAAGGTTCGAGTGTCGCCCCAGGTGCTGCTCTCGCTCCGTTGGTAGCTGACCCCAGCATTAGACAAGGGATCCCTCTTCAAGGAACCAGCAAGGAAGGTACTCACGACGGACACGAGCCTGTTCAGCTGGGGAGCACACCTGGAGGCCCAGATAGCCCAGAGCCGCTGGACTCCAATAGATCTGCGCAACAACATAAACTGGTTGGAGCTCAGGGCCATCCACCTGGCCCTACGCCACTTCAAGACCACAGTGACCGGTCATCATGTCCTGGTCCTAACGGACAATGTGGCAGCCAACGGCCACGTGAACAAACAAGGGGGCATCCACTCCAAGGCTCTTCGCAACGAGGCCCTCCGATTAGGGAACTGGGCAGAGAGGCATCTCCAGTCCATCAGAGCGGAACACATCTCCGGGACAGAGAACCAGCAAGCGGATTGGCTCAGCAGGGAGACGGTCGACAATGGAGAGTGGCAGCTCCATTCCAGCGTCTTCCTGCAGATCTGCAAGAGGTTTGGGCACCCGTCGGTGGATCTTTTCGCAACCGCAGCGAATGCCCAGCTGCCGAGCTTCGTATCGAGGTTCCCATCCAGAGGAGCCATGGACACAGACGCCCTTCGCTGCAGATGGCCACCAGGTCTTCTTTACACTTCCCCCCCCCTCTCCTCATTCCCGGGGTTCTGAGGAGACTGGTGTCAGAGGAAGCAGAGATGATTCTAGTGGCTCCCTTCTGGCCACGTTGCCTCTGGCTAGCAGACTTGGTGGAGCTGTCCTCAGCTCCTCACTGGAGGATCCCCCCGGGGGAGGTGTCCCTACACCAGGGGTCACCGGAGCATCCGGATCTGGAGTGGCTCCATCTGACCGTCTGGCGCTTGAGCGGGAACAGCTGAGAGGGGCACAATTTTCCACAAAGGTCATTAGGACCGTTGAGGCATCCAGGAGGCAGTCCACCACTCGCATCTACAACGCCTCCTGGGTTGCCTTCGCTGAATGGTGTCAAACAAAGGACATCGTACCAGCCTCGGCTTCTGTGC